>NW_006922198.1:898829-906814 GCF_000298275.1 Orycteropus afer afer
CCTAATAAACCCCATAATCTGTGAGTTCTGTGTGGCCACTGCAGCAAATTATCGAACCCAGGAGAGAGGTGGTGGGTGCTTTGGGAGGAACGGTTGGAGAAAGGGCTGGAGGGAGGCAGCATGTCTGGCCTGACAGGAATAGGCCTTGTTGATGGTGATTCTGTCTTCCTCTTGTGGGATTAGAGGAGGTCAGAACATGTGGCCTCCTTGCCCTTTTTGTACTACCAAAAGAATAAAATGCTTGGGAATAAATCTTCCCAGGGACACAAACCAAAAAAACTAAACTCACTGCCATCAAATTGATTCTGGTTCATAGCAACCCCTTTGGGTTTCCAAGGCAGTAAATCTTTACAGAAATAGATTGAGGGACACAAAAGACCTGTACAAAGAAAACTACAAAACGCCACTTTAAGAAACTATAAGAGATCTACATAAATGGAAGAACATACCATGCTCATGGATGGGAAGATTGAGTATTGTGAAAATGTCAATACTACCCAAAGCAATCTATATCTTCAATGCAATCCCAACCCAGATTCCATCAGCATTCTGTAAGGACATGGAAAAACCAATCACCGATTTTATATGGAAAGGAAAGAGACCTCAGATAAGCAAAGCACTACTGAAGAAGAACAAAATAGGAGGTCTCACACTCTTGGATTTCAAAACCTACTATACAGCCACTGTAGTCAAAACAGCCTGATATTGGTACAATGACAGACACATAGACCAGTGTGGTAGTTAAGTTTGTGTGTTGTTAACTTGGCTGGACCTGGTTGAGTGGTTGGGCAGCTGGATGTAGTTATTCCCCATGGTGAGATTGGTAAATAACTCCATGGTGGAATCTACTGTGAGCAGCTGAGTAGCTGCCTTAGGGATGTGGTCTGCTTCCTGTATATAAGGAGAAGCCTTGGGAACGGTCTCTAGCTATGGCACGCTTGGACCCTGCATGTAGCCGAGTTGTTGTTCAGCAGCCTGCCATGCTCCGCAGATCTTGGGACTTTTAATGCACTTCAATTAATGGGCCTGCCATGTGGTTTGGTAATATCGGGACTGTGCCTTGTTCTTGTCAACCTTGGGTTTGTCAGCCTCAGCAGCCAACAGATGAGTGAAGAAAAGTCTCCAGGTTCAGTGGGCCAGGAGTAGGAGGCAAAGCTGAAGCCCAAGATTGAGAGGCTTTTACTCAGCCCTTAGAGCCTGGCACTTTGAACTCAGACTTAAAGACTCTAAACTCCAAGAGAATAAACTCCTGTTTGTTAAACATCCCGTTTATGGTATATTCTTGTCAGAGTGGCACTAGGTAACCAGAATCACCAATGGAACAGAATTGTGAACCCAGAAATAGATCCATGAACCTATGGTCAGCTGAAATTTGACAAAGGGCCAAAATCCATTAAATGAGGAAGAGATGGTCTCTTTAACAAATGGTGCTGGCAAAACTGGATATCCATTTGCAGAAAAATGAGACAAGATCTATACCTAACATCATATACAAAAACTAACTCCAGATGGATCAAAGACTTAAATGTGAAACCTAAAACTGTAAAGTTCATCAAAGAAAAAATATGGGCAAACTTAGGGCCCCTAATTTCTTAGTCTGGACACTCTGCTGAAACCCATTCAGCATCATAAAAAACCCACTGCCATCAAGTCGACTCTGACTCATAGTGACCCTCTTTGGGTTTCTGAGACAGTGAATCTTTACAGCAGTAGATTGCCCAGGCTTGCTCCCAAATCAGAGCAACATGCAAACTCCACTGACAGCTGGTTAATGGCTTTGCAACAGGGACATGGGCCAGGAATTGAACTCAGGTCTCCTGCATGGAAGGTGACACTGAACCACTCAAGCTAAATGGAAGAACAGCTGCAGAGATAGCTTTTGACAAAATGTAATTTCTCAGGAAAGACCGTCTGGATGGGAAGTTAGACAGAGATGCTGTTTAATGAACTGGCTTGGCCACTGCCCAGCTATGACCTGGGCAAGTTCTTAGGGCTTCCATCATGAAATGAGGGAAATAATATCTACTGAATAAGGAAGACCAAAGAAGAACTGATGCATTTGAATAGGTGTTGGCAAAGAATATTGCCATGGACTGCCATGGAACATCCATGGAAAATTCCATGGACTGCCAGAAGAACAGACAAATCTGTTTGGAAGAAGTACAGTCAGAATGCTCCTTACAAGGAAGGATGGTGGGGCTTCGTCTCATGTACTTTGAATATGTTATCAGGAGGGATCAGTCCCTGGAGAAGGACCTTATGCTTGGTAAAGTACAGAGTCAACAAAAAAGAGGAAGACCTTCAACGAGATCGATGGCTACACCAATGGGCTCAGACACAGCAACAACTGTGAGGATGGTGCAGGGCCTGGTATTGTTTTGTTTGGTTGTATGTAGGGTCCCTAGGAGTTACAACCAATTGGACAACACCTAACAGTACGACCAGCTTGGATCATGGTAATGATTAGCAGTTTAGATTGTAAAGCAGTTGCCTTCAAATGGCATTCCTTTCACATGGCTTTCCTTGCAGCCTACATGCCTGTCTGACTTCCCATCCAGACTCTCTGACTTCACATCTAGACTGAGGAATTATGTTTTGTCAAAAGCTATCCCTGCAGCTGTTCTTCCACTTAGCATTGGTGGTTCAGTGTCTCCTTCCATGCAGGAGACCTGGGTTCAATTCCTGGCCCATGTCCCTGTTGCACAGCCATTAACCAGCTATCAGTGGAGTTTGTATGTTGCAGCAGTTATATATATCAAGCATAACCCAAAATGCACAAACAGCAGAAGATAAACTAGATGATTGAGTCCTGCTAAAAGTTAAATTTTTATGTGCATCAAAAGACTTCTTCAAAAGAGTAAAAAGAGAACTTACAGATTGGGAAAAAATATTTGGCAATGACATATCTGACAAAGAATTTAACTTTAAAATTTATAGTAAACTCTAACACCTCAACATTAAAAAGACAAACAACTGGTGATAGTTGGAGCTGTGTGTCAACTTGGCTGGGCCACACTTTTGTGTAGTTTGAGCTATTGTGGTGTGGTTGTTCCCATGATGGGATCAGATGACTATGTTCTGAGTGGCCAATCTGTTTAAAGGGAGTTTCCCTAGGGGTGTGGCCTGCTTCCAGTATATCCAAGGATATCCTGGGAAGAGAGACATTCTTCTGTGGATCAGGATTCTGTTGTGCTGCCTACAACTGTCCGTGAGTGAATAGTCCACCATTAGGCCTAGAGATCTTGGATTTGTCATTCGTTGGAGTCAACAGCTGGTGTACTGCCTGCCAGCTCTGAGCTCCTCAGCTCCTGCGGTTGCAAGAGTCAGGAAAAGCCTCCAGCTTGACATTTGATCCAGGAACTTTGGACTTGCCAGCTTCTATAAGTGTGTGAGCCATTTTCCTAAGATAAATTTCTCTCTCTATATACATATATATAAGCTTTACTGGTTTTTGTTTCTCTAGAGAACTCAGTCTAACACACAACCCAATTAAAAAATGGACTGAAGACAATAGACATTTCACCAAAGAAGATATTCTGGCAGCCAACAAACACATGAAGAAATGTTCACTATCATTAGCCATTGTTGTTGTTGTTGTTATGTGCCATCGAGTCAGACCCAACTCATAGTGACTCCTCCTTGGGTTTCCAAGGCAATATCACTACGGAAGTAGATTGCCTCATCTTCCAAGGAGTGGCTGGTGGGTTTGAACTGCCAGCCTTCTGGTTAGCAGTCAAGTGCCTTAGGCACTACGCTACCAGAGCTCCCTCATTAGCCATTGGAGAGATGCAAATCAAAACAACAGTGAGATACTATCTCACCCCATCACTAATGCAAAGGTCAACAAGACAGAAAATAACAAATACTGGTGAGAATGTGGAGAGATCTGGACTATCATACACTGCTGGTGGGACTGTAAAACGATATAACCACTGTGGGAATTGGTATGGCAATTCCTTAAATATTTGGAAATAGAAATACCATTTGATCTAGAAATTTCATTACTGGGTATTTATCCTAAAGATGTGAGAGCCAGGACATGAACAGATATATGTACACCCATGTTCATCACAGCACTATTCACAATAGCAAAGAGATGGAAACAACCTAAGTGCCGATGAACAGAAGAATGGATAACCAAACTGTGGTACATACACACATGGAATACTATGCAACACTAAAGAATAATGCAGAATCTGTGAAACACCACATAACATAGATGAACTTGGAGGACATTATGCTGAGTGAAATAAGTCAATTACAGGAAGACAAATATTGTATTAGTACACTATTGCAAAAAGTCAAGGACAGGCTTATATATAGAAGGAAACTCTTTTTGTTGGTTACCAGGGATGGAATGGGAGGGGAGGGAAAATTGCTGGATAGGTAAGAGACAGGTATTGATTTGGGTGAAAGGAAAGGCAGTATACCAAACTGAGGCAGTATACCAACACAATCACACAAGGAAAAGGAAGATAGAGAGGTACGCAAGAGGTACCGACAACAAAGACAAACATTTTATGTATACAATACTGCATTATCAATGATAACAAACGTTAATCTACAGGTAAATAGATGGGTAGATGGGCTGAATGATCAGGTATGTCTAGGCAAGAGGGAATATACCCATGACCATATATAAGGTTGGCAGATGATATTTCTACATACATATTTGTATGTGCTATAAGAATGTCCATATAACTAGAACTAACAGGAGGCAAAGTTATGATAACTTCTTAGGCAGTCAACCACTCTGAAGGAGTGAGCTGTTGAACCTGTGGGCTTGGGACCATGGTTGCAGGGGATATCAAGTTCAACTGACATAACACACTACACATAAACATTGTTCTACTTTGGTGAGTAGTGACTGGTGTCTTACAAGCTTGCAAGTGGCCATCTAGATGCAGCAATTGGTGTCTCCTCGTCTGGACCAAAGAAGAATGAAGAAAACCAAAAACACATGGAAACAATTAGGCCAAGGGACTAGTCGACCATGTAAACCTCAGCCTATATGACCATGAGAACAAGATGGTACCCAGCTACCACTGTCAACCACTTGGAAAGGCATCAGTACAGGAGATTCTGGATAGAGTGGGCAAATAATGTGGAACAAAACTCAAAATCATTAAAAAGAAAAAAAAAAAAGACTAGGTTTACTGGTCTGATAGAGCCTAGTGAGACCCCCGAGACTATGGCCCCTAGTTACCCTTCAGGTCTGGAATTGAACTACTCACTCCTGTGGCTGGCTTCCAGCCAAACAATAGACAGGCATATAGGCTGAACATTTACATCAGGTAGATACACTCCCTAGAACAATGATTATGGGAGAACAGAAGCGCAGTGTTTGCACAGGGAGATAGCTCAGGGAGCAGGAATGAGTAGGAAAGAAGGACACAGGGAAGAGGTAACCACAGGAAGGAAGAGAGCTGTGATATTATGGGGAATTGAAGTCAATGTCATGAAAAAATGTATATAAACTGTTGTATGGAAAGTGAATTTACTCTGTGAACTTTCATCCAAATCACAACAAAAAAAAAGAAAAGAAAAGAAAAAGCCTTCAGCTCTAGTGGGTCTGGAACAGGATGTAGAGGGGCCTTCAACCAGCCCCTGGAGCTGGCACTTTGAACTTGAACTTGTAGTTTCCTAAATTAAATTCCTATTTGTTAAGCCAAAAAAAAAAGAAGGAAAGAAAGAAATCACAGATTGTAGTATCGCACTGGGCATATCTTTTCTAAAAGACCACTTTAAAGTGTTAAGGAGTAAAGACAGTCACTTTGAAGACTAAGGTGAACCTAACTCAAGCCATGGTATTTTCAATTGCCTCATATGCATGTGAACTCTGGACAATGAATAAGGAAGACGGAAGAAGAGTTGATGCTTTTGCACTGTGGTGTTGGTGAAGAATACTGAAAATACCATGGACTATCAGAAGAACTAACAATTCTGTCATTGAAGAAGTGTGGCCGGAATGTTCCTTAAAAGCAAGAATGGCCAGATTTTGTTTCACCTACTTTGTGTCAGAAGGGACCATTTCCTGGAGACATCACGCTTGGTAAAGTAGGGGGTCAGTGGAAAGGGGAAGACCCTCGAGGAGATGGGTTGACACAGTGGCTGCAACAATGGGCTCAAGCACAGCGGGATGTTGAGGATGGCCCAGGACTGGTCAGTGTCTCGTTCTGTTGGACGTGGGGTGACTATGAGTCGAAGCCCCACTCGACAGCATCTAACCACAACAACACCCTGCCGCATGGTCTGATAGTCTAAATTTTTTACCTGGTTTATCTAGATTAATACACATCAACCCTATGGGGTAGCTGCTGTCATTGTCTCTCTTTAACAGATGAAGACACAGAGACACAAAGTAAAAATCTTGCTCAGCATCGTACTGCTAAGAAATGGGCAAGGCAGGACTTAAAACCAGGCAGTCTGGCTACTCGTCCGTGCTCTTGACCACTGCATCCAATGCACTATGTATGCTGTCTCAGCCTCGGCACATAGTGTTCTCTCCATCTGGAATGCCTTTATACATTTTCTGCTTGGCAAATTTCTGTGTAACTTTCAAACCCATCCCAAATGCCCCTCCTTTCAATGATTATCAGTCTCAGCTGCACACAGTGCCCACCCAGCTCTTGTTAGAGCACCAGCCAAAGTTCAAAGTGGTTGTCACCACTGTGTCTGCCTCCCTGGGGACAGGGACGAGATCTGATCCGTCTCTACATAACCCATTCTCAGGATGGGTCAGGCAGACCCCAGTGGAGGAACAAATGAATGAGCACGTCATCCTGTACAAATTACTAGCCTGGGCAGATCTTTGAAAAGAGATTCCAAGATTTATTTAAAAAGTCAGGTGTTTCAAATCTCTCAAATACTTGCTTTTAGAGTAAAGGAAAACACAAATACCCATAATCATGTTCTCGTGAAAATTTACCTTTTGCCTCACTTTTAATCCTGAACCTTGCACAGCCTTTTGGGTTTTGTAATAAATTCACAACTATGCCCCTGGAGGCAGGAGGAGAGTATCTAAAACTCCAGGAGGGCACTCATGCTGGAGGCCAGAGGAGGAAGTGAAAACCAAACAAGGGAAGGAAGAGATTCTTAGCACCCCGCAGGTTCTTCTACATCCTGAAAAGTTGGAAATGAAAATAGCAGACTTTTTTGTTTTTTTCAAAAAAACCCCAAGGCTTTGTTTTTATTACAAAAAAAAAAAAAAAAAGACATAGGCTTATGTCATCTCTTAAAAAACAGATGCTCATCACAACACTGAAAAAGATTTAAACCACCCAGAAAAGGACAAAGAGGAAATTACTCCCTGTCACACCTCCTAACTGCTTACTGGTTACTGTATTCATTTGTGAAGGAATTGAGCTACACCAAGATGGGAGCATTTTGCTGTATGTTTGCTATGCTGATAAACATCTCACCAGGCAGAAAAGTCACTGATAGCATCTTCCAGACCTCCCCATCTGCCTCCTGTAGCATAGGGATTCATCACTCTGTTGTTGGGAATCATGATTTCGACTCACAGTGACCCCACGTGACAGAGTAGAATTGTTTTCTTGGCTGTATCTTTACAGAGGGAGCTCTGGTGGCATAGTGCCTAAGACATTTGACTGCTAACCAGAAGCCTGGCTGTTCAAACCCACCAGCCACTCCTCGGAAGGAAGGTCGGGCAATCTACTCCTGTAGTGATACCGCCTTGGAAACCCAAGAAGGGGTCACTATGAGTCAGATGCGAATTGGTGGAAGTGTTGGTTTTTGTGTGTGTGTGTGTGATTTGGGTGAAGATTTACAGAGCAAATACACTTTCCATACAGCGGTTCTCATATACTTTGTCTCATGACATTGACCACAGTTTACCACAATGCAACAGCTCCCCTCCCACTTCCTCCCCAAAGTTACCTCTTCCCTGTGTCCATCCCTCCATGCACTCCTGCCCCCTGAGCTGTCTCCCTGTGCATAAGTAGCCCTTCTTTCTCCCATTATTG
>NW_006922198.1:909629-970252 GCF_000298275.1 Orycteropus afer afer
ATATACTTTTAAGATGTAAAAGAGATGAGACAAGCAAGCAAGCAGATGGAGGAAGAGAGACGCTAAGCCACGTGAGGATGACCCAGGAAGGGAGGCTGAGAACAGACGAGGACTTTCCTCCAGAGCCGACAGAGAGAGGGAAGCCTAGAGCCAGCACCTGGGTTTGGACTTCCGGCCTCCTAAACTGTAAGAACTAAATTTCTGTTTGCCAAATCCACCCACTTGTGGTATTTCTGTGATAGCAGCACCAGAGGACTAAGACAGTAGCCAACCCCTTTGCTGCCTCTGGACACTGAAGGCTATGAGATCCAGAATAGCTGCAGCCATCTTGCCCCCAGAGGATGAGGCCAACATGGGAGAGTGGCTGAGCAAAAAGAGAGCAAGAATCTGAGTCCTTAATGACATCACTGAACCTTTGAATAAACAATCCTGAATTTCCCTACCCAGGACTTCTTGTGATGTGAAGAAAACAGATGTCCTTACAGTTTTAAGTGACTCTGAGTAAGTAGGTGTGGTGGTTATACTGTGTGTCAACTTGGCTGGGCCTGGTTGAGTGGCTGGGCAGCTGGTGGTAGTTAATCCCCATGATGAGACTGGCAATCGACTCCATGGTGGGATCTACCACAAGCAGCTGAGTAGCTGCCTTTGGGATGTGGTCTGCTTCCTGTATATAAGGAGAAGCCTTGGGAATGTTTTCTAGCCTATGGCAGGCTTGGACCCTGCACGTAGCTGTGTCGTTGCTCAGCAGCCTGCTATGCTCTGCCAACCTTGGGACTTACGATGGACTTAAGTTAATGGCCTGCTGTGTGGTTTGGTAACATCGGGACTGTGCCTTTTTACTTGTCCACGTTGGGGCTTCTCAGCTTCAGCAGCCAGCAGCTGTCTGAGTGAAAAAACGCCTCTAGTTCCAGTGGGTGGGGAGCAGGAGACAGAGCTGGACTCCAAAGTTGAGGGGTTTTCACCCAGCCCCTAGACCCTGGCATTTTGAACTTGGACTTAAAGCCTCCAAATTGTAAGAATAAACTCCTGTTTGATAAGGTCATCCCATTTGTGGTATATTTCTTGTCAGAGTGGTACTAGGTAACCAGAGCAGTAGGCTTTTGGGGGTGCTAGTCTATTTGAAAGTGGAAGATGGGAGATTTGTCCTGCAGTGATAGCTGGACAGTTTTCAGCTGGATTGTGAATTTACTAGGGATGGGAGTAGAGGACAGGTGGCAGTGATGAGGGGTAGGTAGAGCTCCATCCCTTATACCATCCTTTGGCTCCACCAGAGCCCATTAAAGGGAATAGCCTCTAACTCACTCCAGAAGTACTGGGGCTCGAACCCACAGAGTAATGGAGAGTGCTAAGAGATGTCCAGGGAGGTGGATTCACACCACTGTGCATGTAAGCCACATGCCAGCCCTGGCTGTCCCCAAGTTGTCCAGCTACCCTTCAACATTTTCAACTCACTTCTAACTATGGAAAATGCTCCTCCAATAGTCTCATGGGTTCCTGGGAAGCTAAACTCTTTGTAGGTCCTTCAGTGGCACAAATGGTTTGCACTAGATGACTAACCTAAAGGTTGACAGGTCCAACCCCTCCAGTGGCACCACAGAAGAAGGGTCTGGTGACCTGCTTAGAAAAAGATTACAGCCAAGAAAACTCCATGGAGAGTTCTAGCCTGTGACACTGCTGAGTGAGGATCAGCACGACAGCAACAGCAATTCCCTGTCAATGTATCGCTGCAACCATTTTTGAATTATCTTCAGCAAAATTTTACTTGTGTGCTATGTTAATGATATTATTTGATGATTTCCATATTCTATTGGATCACTTTTCTTTGGAGTGGGCACAAATAAGGGTATCTTCCAACTTGATTGGCCAAGTAGCCGTCTTCCAAATTTCTTGTTATAGACCAACGAGTGCTTCCAGTATTGCATCTGTTTGTTGGAACATCTCAATTGGTATTCTATCAATTCCTGGAGCCTTATTTTTTGCCAATGCCTTCAGTGCAACTTGGACTTCTTTCTTTAGTATTACTGGTTCTTGATCATATGCTAACTCCTGAAATGTTTGAATGTTGACCAATTCTTTTTGGTACAGTGACTCTTTATTCCTTCCATTTTCTTTTGTTGCTTCTCAGGTTAGGTGTTTGTTAAATTGAAAGATTAAATATCTGATTGCCTTCAGGGGAGGAGGATGGGGATAGCCTCTCTTGCCTCTGGCAGGGCAGGGACACTCATGAATGCCTGGCCCTTGGAGAAGCAAAGCTCTGTACACAGCAGTGCCTGAAAGCCTCTCTCCTATGTCTTGCTGACAAGGAAATTTGTCTTGGAATGGACAATTAGGGGAAAGCACAGGGTGAATTCTCCTCTGCAAGGGCCGCTTAGAACTAATCCCATCAGTGTGGTTGGGGGTAAGCAGAATGACAGTTGTGCTAAGCTGCACAGCAGAGTTCATTGGAAGTTTACCAGCTCCCTCTGGTTTGCTAAACTCACTCATAGCAAAGGAATAGCAGTCTCTGGGAGGCTTCTTCTGATCTTGTGAGTCTAGGCAGAGGGTTTTCAGTTTGACTTCCCAAACTGCGTCAAATCCTCACATCCAGTTCTCAAAGGTCCTCAGGTTGATGGGGCTTCAGGTTGGGATGTTTGGAAGTGAGTGGCCATGAGACTAGGAAGGTGAGCAGATACCAGGTCAAGGAGGCCTTGAGTGTCACCCCTGGGAGCATGGATTTGATCCTTAGAGCAATGGGGGGCATCCATGGGACAGTGATCGGTAATACGATGAAATGGTCAGATTCTCATGCTAGAAAATTCACTCTAGCAGCTGAAGTTGAGAATCAGAAGGTGAAGAGACTTGAAGCAGAGATCTGTGCAGAGGCTATCACACAAATTCAGGCAAAAATTAGAATGAGAAGTGTCATCATTTAGATCTTGTTCTATAATAGGAATGGCCAAATGTAGTATGCATTTCACCACCCAAACTTCTTACACTCATGGCAGACATTGCTAATCGCTCAGAGTACTCCCTCCTTGCACTAGGCTGAGTGGGCAGCTTACATAAACAGCCACTACCCATCGATTGAGTAGGCACTGGAGGAAAGAATTTACTTTCCCTGCTCTCTTTTATAGGAGCCCTGGTAGTGCAGTGGTTAAGAGCTCAGCTGCTAACCAAAAGGTCAGTGGTTCAAATTCATCAGCTGCTCTGTGGGAGAAAGATGCTGCAGTCTGTTTCCATAAAGATTACAGCCTTGGAAACCCTATTGGTGCCATTCACCTCTGTCCTACAGGGTCAATATGAGTTGGAATTGATTCCACGGCAACAGGTTTGTTTTTTTGGTTTTTGCTCTCTATTATGAAAGGCAAAGAGAATCACAGGTTTTGAGGGTGGACTGGTGCTTGCTGACAATTGACTTGGGGTCTAATTGACCAAATCCCACGGCCCTGAGTGTCACTCTGAAGGTAGTACCTTAAGCCAGTCTTCAAGGTCAGTTATGGTGCCTTGTCCTTCTATGTGCCCCCCATAGTCCCGTTTACAGAGGTTTCTCACATCCATTAACTCATTTCAACAGCACAACATTCCTGGAAGGTCAAGGTTGTCATCTCTGTTTTACAGATGAGGAAGTTGAGGTCAGAGATGTCAAGTAGCAAGCCCAGGTCCCACAGGTGTTAGGTGGCAGGACTGGGATTCAAACCAAAAGCTGTCTGGCTACAAAAACCCAGCACCTTGCACAGGAAGCTTGCCCCAGGCTGCAGCAGCTGTTTGCAGCTGTCAGGGCCTTATGCAGAAAAGCCAGAACAGGTTGGGGCAGACACCTTGGTAACAACTGACTTTCCCTATCAATAAAATCCCTGGTTTAAAAGAACCTGGGAAACTTGATTTTTGAATCACCCTTGTCTAATCTTCTTTGGCTCCTGGCCCATGGGAAGTGGGATGGAAGTCCTCTTTGGAGGTGGGGGTGGGGTGGGGTGAGTGTGCACAGATGGTGAAGGGCGGAGAGGCCTCTTAGTGATGAAGAGAATGAAGTTTCTGTCCCTGCACTGTTGGAATGAGGGCCCTGAAGCCAAGCAGCCAGGGCTAGGGTGGAGCCAGCCAACCTTTGGCACGTGAAATGCCACCCCACGCTCATGGCAGATAAGTCTTGGTGATAATTCTTCCTGCCAGCAGGCGTGCCTTCTGAAAGCCCTATCTGTTCCTGTACCACAGGGCCCCTGTAGGAATGTGAGGGGTTGAGGGGCTGGCCTCAGATGTGGGCAGAGTTCAGACTGGGCCAGGAGGAAGAGGGGGGCAGTGTCTGGGTACTACTTGGGGGCACAGGGAGCTTTTGTGTACTGTGCCCTGACCCCTCCCCTCCTCACAGTCACCCTGTTGGCAGGCATGACTGACACACCAGGCTAAGGCCTGTTCTCTGTTCCCTCTTCTATGGCAGCTGGGTTGGAGGATGCTTTCTTGGGTCCAGTCTGACATCTGACCTGCCTCCTCTCTCTCTGACCTTCCCTGGTGCCTTACAACAGTCTCTGGATCACACAGTCAAGTCTGGTTCACACCAGCTGCGGGATGCTGTGTTTGAGTGGCAGTAGGATGTGGGGCAGTGTTCTACAACCCTGAATGCACAGTGCAGTTTCCTGAGGAGCTTTAAAAATTCAAACCAGTATTCATAAGAATCACCTGGGGATCTTGTTAAAATGCAGATTCTGATCAGTGTATCTGGGGTGAAAATGCAAATTCTCAGCAGGGGGTCAAACTGGAACAAACCGGTTCAAAACTTTGTTTATAACGCACTAAAGCCTGAGCCTCATGCCGAGACTCTGATATATTGGTCTGGGCTGGCACCTGGGCATTAAATCTTTTAAACCTCCCCAATGATTCTGGTGTAAGCCAGGTTTGAGAGCCACTGTATGGTGTTTTGAGAGCTTAGTGTTATGGCTCTCTAACTAACTCACTGCCATCAACTAGGATCTGACCTTTAGCACCCCCTCCTTGGGTTTCTGAGGTGGTATCTCTACGGAAGTAGATTGCCCAACCTTCCTCTTGAGGAGTGGCTGGTGGGTTTGAACCACCAGCCTTCTGGTTAGCAGTCAAATGCCTTAGGCACTACTCCACCAGAGCTCCTTGCTGTGGCTCAGGGACCTTGATTGAACACATGATGTTGCCATCTGTGCCTCAGTTTCATCATTGGTGAAATGCTGATGACAACAGTATATATTTTACAAGGCTACTGGGAAGAGTCAATGAGATAATACCATTAAGACATAGCACCATGCCTGGCACAGAGCAAACACTAGGATATTGTAGTTTCTATGGAGAGCTATTATTTCTTCCCTTTCTACTCAGCCAAAGGAAGGTTTTAGGGCCTGGAAGTTCCAGGAGGAAAGTCTAAAGGCCAAGGAGTGAGCATTCAAAGCTTCTTTGGGCATCACTATATTAGAAGTGAACCATAGGGGTGCTTTGCTGTGCCTTGGAGGCTAGTTGGGAGGTTTGGGGCCCTCCATGGCTCCTGTGTCTTCAGGAGAAAACCAAACAACTAAGCAAAGCCTTTGGAGTCACTCAACACTTATGGCTCTTGGAGCACCAAGAACATCATGTGGGGGAGTAGTCGTGTCTGGTGCCCCAACACCCTGTAGGCTCTCCAGGGTAGGGAAGAATCCTTGCTCAGCTTGGTGGCCCTGAGCCCAACACATGACTGTTCTTCTGTGTCATCGAGTTAATTCTAACTCATAGTGATACTATATGACAATGTAGGACTATCCCATAGGGTTTCCTAGGCTGTAATCTTTACAGTAGAAGATTGCCTGGTCTTCTCCCCCATGGAGCAGCTGATGAGTTCTAACCACCAACCTTTAGGTTAGCAGCCAAGCACTTAACCATTGCACCACCAGAGCTCAACATCAGTAATGTGTAGTCAACAGTGCACAGTATGAACACCTACCAAGGGAGCTGGTCAATTCTCTGAGCAGAGGACTAACTGGTCACAACGCAGTAGCTACTGCTTCCTTAATGGCTACTGTGTGCTGGGCATCATGTTAAGTGCTTACAAAATCACATACTCCTCCCGACTGCTCTATGTGGCAGATGACATTATTAGTCAAATGGGTGAGGATAAGAGATAAGTCTGTCTGGTCTCTGAGCCCACTGTGCTCTATAGCCTTCACACTCTGCTGGCCACTAGCTGCCTCAAGCCCAAGGAATCTGGGCACAGAGGTATGGGCCTTTCACATCCAGTACTGTGAGAGCACTCTCTCCACAGGCAGCAGAAATGCCCTTACTTTGCTGCATTTTCCCCTGAAGTTGGGTTTTCTCTTTCTCATACAACTGCAGGACAGAGAGTCATTGAAAATATCCTCTCTGCTCTCCAGGCTTAAAGATCTGAGATTGCATTCTAGAGAGTTCTGCATGGGACCTGACTTGTGGATGGCTGCCAGTACTGCTGCATAAGTAAATAAAAGAAGTGTTATTTCTCCAGTGGCCATGACCTCAGAATCAAGGGTGGCTTTCTCAGGAGACCATGTATGAACTTGTCTAAGGTTATGACACAGAGTGCTCAGTTCTTCTGTAGATATTTTTTGAGAGTTCCCTGCACGTCAACAATTTGGGGTAGACATAGCTAGGAACCAGCTCTGCTCTCATGGATATGGACCCTAAAAAAGTAAACTAATGAATATCCGTTAGTGAAAAGAGATCCTCCACCTATTTGTCAGTGTGCTGGACTGTGGTGGCTTGCATATTGCTATGATGCCAGAAGCTATGATAGTGGTGTTTCAAATACCACCAGGGTCACCCATAGTGGCCAAGTTTCAGTGTAGCTTCCAGACGAAGACAGACTAGGAAGAAAGATGATGGCAATCTACTTCTAAAATTTAGCCAGTGAAAACCCTATGCAGCCCAACAGAATATTGTCTGATACAATCCTAGAAGATGAACCCCTAGGTTGGAAGGTTCTCAAAATACAATGGTTACAACGATGGATTCTACTCTACCAGTAATTGTGAAGAGGGTGCAGGGCCAGGCAGTGTTCCATTCTGTTAGACATGGGGTCGCCATCAGGCAGAGCTGACTTGACACCACCTAACAATAATGAAGAAGAGGTGGAAGAATCAGTAACTGAGACCAACTTTATATCCAGCCTCGAGGAACAGCCTTCCTAAGGAGGTGATATTTCATCAGAGACCTGAATGACAAGAGGGAGGCTGCCATGCACAGGTGTGGGTATGAGTGTACCAGGCAGAGGGAACAGCTGATCCAAAGACCCTACTGGTGGAGCTCTTGGGCTGAGGAAGACTATGCAGTGAGGAGCAGGTGGGACTAGGCCTGGAGGAAGGGTCTAAAGAGAGAGACCATGGTTCAAGTTACCCAAAGCCCAGCTATATTTGGTCTGCTTAGACCAGGGTCAGCACTAGTAGGCTCTGGGGACAAGAAAGACATGGACCCAGCAGCCTCTGCAGTGGCAGGAGTGGCACTGAGCTTCTGGCTGGTCTGTCCACTGGAGAGTGGGGCGTTGTCATTGCTAGGGGCCACGCGACAGTGCCCAGCTCCCAGGAAAGGCAGGGGCTCTACGGAGGCTTAGCAGAGGCTGGCCTGCTGCTGAGAGAGCCTGGGTAGGTGTGTATGTATGTGTGTGTAGAGGGGAGAAGGAGTTGGTCTAAATCCATGTCACCTATGGGTGGTTTGAGAGAGCTCCTTGGTGGTATCTAAGCCACCTCTTGAAGCAACCTTGAGTCATGTGGGAGAGAGCCATTCTCTTTCAATCCCATCCATCTGATTACATCAAGGACAAAGTGCACTTGCACTGGGTTGCCCTTAATGTCTCTCTGGAACACTTGCTGCTCACTAATCTTCCTTTTTAACAAAGGACCATCATGGGGCCTGGGGCTCAGGCAGGCACAGTATCTATTGAAATATTTTGTTTTCAATGTACCATCCTGACTACCTTCTGCTTTTAGTCATTGGTACTGGCTTTCCTTTTACCGTTAATATAAGGTTTCCAGCCAGGGTTGGGTTCTTCTGCAATAGCTCATTGTTCAAATAAGCTTCTGGCAACAGTATAGAGATGAGGCCAATTCTTAGCACACCACAAACTTTAAAAATATATTAAATATATGTGTTCTGATAAGGATGCAGACCATGCCATTTAGTGAAGAAATTTAAACCAAGCTTTTCATTATTTATGTTTTATTTAGGTACATGCCACCTTGTTGCAAAAAGGTATTGTGGCAACTTATAAAAATACATAAAATACAATAGAATAAAAATAAAGAGATCAGAGTAAAGGTAAAAGCTGAATGCCAAAATGAAGCCAGAGCCCAGTAGGAGACTCAGTACAATTGTTAAAAATGATCTCAAATCTGACTTTGAGCTTCCCAGAGGTCAAAGCAAAGAAAACATGACTAGTTACAAATTCCTAACAATAGTTAGTTTAGGGCTTTGGTATAGACAGATCTGGTTTATATCTTGACTCAACTACTTGTTAGATACATGACCCTGAGCAGGTTGCTTAACCTCCTGAACTTGAGGCTCATCACCTGTGATGGGGAAAATAATGGCAACCCTGGAAATTCCTGTGGATTAGTATGGAAATATATGGGAAGATGCCTTGTAGTTCTAGGAGGACGTTGCTTGAGCCCTCTGCTGCCCCTTGACCTCACTAAGTCACATGTCTTCAGTCATAAGAGTTAACATTTCTACCATGCAAGAGAAAGAACTGGCCCAGGTTTGCCGCATGGTAAGGTGGAGCCACATTCAAACCTAGGGCTCCTTGCCTCCTTCTCAGTGCTGTGTCCTTCTGTTGCCAGAGTGAATTCCAATGCTACAGGCATGGAGGAAGCGTTGGTTTGGGACACATGGGCTTTCAGGAGCCCTCAAATAATTTCCAGGGAAACCACTTGCTTCACCTTTCTTGCTAACCTCCAAGGCACAGGTTCCTTGCTTTCCTCCTCAGAGTAGATTAAGTTCAGGGCTTGGAAATCTCCAGGGGGCAGTCAGAGGAGGTGGCCAGAGCCCCTTTATGTATCACGTTGTTCAGAAACACTAGTGTCAACTTCCTTTGCCCTGACAACCAAGGTCAGTAGAGACGCTGACTGTTCCACTCCAGGCCCTCACCTTGTTTGAATACCTGTTGCCAAATGTAATAAAGCCCAGGGGTGCATAAGAAAAAGCTGATGAGGATCAGGTTTCCTTCAGAGCTCACAAGTTTGCAGTTGTGGGCTGGCTCTAGTCCCCCTATAACAAGAACCCTTCCCTAACTCCCCTCACTGATGGGACAAAATCAATCGTCTTAAAATTTCTTTTCTCTGTTAATATTTACTTCACTTTGTTCCAAACATAACTGGAGGCAGTCACTCCTTGCCTAGGCATTCAAAGCTCTTTACAAGCTGACCCCTACCTCCTCCTTAGGTTTCCTTTTTGGATGCAGTTTATGGTCTGGCCACATTGGATAAAAACAATGGCTACTTCTGAAGTTACCACTAAGTGGTGTCACTTAGTGGCAAGAACATGTTCCAACCAGCCCTGAAATCCTGACTGCTAAGGACTAAGCTGCTGTGTGACCCTTGGGAAGACTCCTCACCTCAGTTTTCCCATCTGTCAAATGGGCACACTCAGAGTATATTCCTTCCACTGTTGTGAAGATGCCAGGACATGAATGTAGTAGCATGCACATAGTAGCATACGGTAGGTGCTCAATTGACAATGGTCATCATATTACTTGACTTTAGAACCTGGCTCGCTTGCTTCCTGCCTATATGACAAGTGACTTAACTGTGGGCTCATTTCACCATCTGTAAAATGAAGTCAACTACCTACCATATAACCCTTGTACAAGGGCCTGAAAGCAGACAAGCCTTAGTGATTGGGTGCTGCAGCCTACAGTTTCTGATTCCTCTCATTCCCACTGGAGAACAACGCTTTATGTTTCAAAATCTGCCCATTCTAACTTTCCTTTTTTGCCAACTAATGGAGAAAGAGGGGCCTGAACACTTCTCACATGGCTGGGCTGTGATATCACAGGAGACAGTCATGTAAAACCCACACCCAGAGCCAAGGGAAATGCTGAGGCCTCACAGCCCCCTGAAGAATCTGTGCGTGGAACACAGTGGCCGGGTGGGTGAGGAAGCTGGATGTGTCCACCGCTATGAGTCAGACCTTGCTTGGCTGGGCGTCATCATTCCCTTTATTTCAAGAGTGTGTTACAGCTCAAACAAAACAACATCACCTGACAATGCCTGAAAGAAATGTGTTCTGCACAAAATGCGTTTCCTTACATATTAGAGCTTTCTCCCAAAGGCTGTCATCCTTTGTAGCTCAGAGTGTCGGTTGTGCAGCTGAATTTACTAATGTGGTAGTTGGTCACAAACACTCAGATTTTCTGGGAACCATCATGGTGGCAGAGTAGGGAGGAGTTGGAAGGGCCCAAGGAATGTGTAGGGACCAGCAGTAAATACCCTTCCAAGATGTTGGGATGGCTCGGGTGCTAGGTGGTCTATTGCCTTCCAAGGCAAAGGTGCCCCTAAGTCAGGAGAACAAAGCATATAGACAAAGCCCTTCTGAAACAACAGTGCTTGCGTCCTGCTTCCCCTGTGACCTCAAGCAGCCTGCTAAACCTTTCTGGGCCTATTCCCCCATTGGTGAAACAGGGAGTTGGACTAGAGAACTTCTTTCAAGCTGTAATACTGTAAAAAATGGGTAAGGGGCAGTCTGAAAGGTCTTGTCCTCATGGGTGGCCTGGGTCTGAGGCTCTGAGAGCCCATCAGCAGTACCTGACAAGGCTGTCCTCTTGTACATCCTTAGCCCCATGTCCTGGCCTTGGGCAACCTGGCTGTGACTCAGCACTCCGATATTCCTGAAGCCAGGAAAAGCCCTGCCCATGGACCTCTACCCCTTCCTTTTTGCTCTGCCCTTTGGGTTGCAACCAGAAGAAAGATTTGATGCTTCCCCTTGACCCTTTCCTCTGCCTTTCCCAATCCCCCAGGCTGCTGGGCTACCCCACCAAATGACCAACTCAGGATTGACAAGAAAGAGGGAACCTGCTCCATTCTGGCATCACCGCAGCCTCAGGCCCAGCTCATGGCAGACCCGGAGGCATCCCTGAGTACATAGAGGTTGTAGGTTCCAAGGCCCAGAGAGGAAGAACAAGAAGGAGCCCAGGCCCACAGGCTCTGAAAGGAACCAGGGAGGAGCCCTAAATACTGGGTATGTGACCAGAGCCAGCACTTCTGGGTGGAGAGGGAGCCTCAGGGCCCAGCCTATCTCCCCACCCTGGTGGAGCCGCTGCTGGCAAGCAGCTGCCTGCAGCCTGCTCAGCTGCTGCTGCAGAAGCAAATGACGGCACTGATGAAGAATAAGAGAAAATAAAAATGAGTACTGAAGGGAGGGGGCCTTGGAAAGGGGGCCAGTATTTTCTCTTGGGGTGTGGTTTCTACCCAGTGGCCGAGTGACGGTGGAGGTTTGGAATGTGGCCGGACAGCCGGTGGGGAGGGGTGGAATGGGGGGGCAGCTGGCCAAAGGAGCAGGGATATTGACCAAAGGGGCCTGAAATCCAGGGCCACCAATAGCTCAACCAGAATCAGGCACAGGCAGGTTCTCCAACTAGCACTAGTGCATTCACCCCAAAGGCCTCTGGTTTTGTGTGATCCCAGAAAGGGAGAGAGAACTGTGAGAACAAGACAGACTCAGGGCTGGATAGCGGCAGAGGCCAAGGTCAAATCTCCTCCTTTGTAAAATGGGGTTGTTGTGAGCACATGGACTCTCCCCTGGCTGATCCAAACAGAGAAGTTAAGCAAGGGACACTGTCTCTGAGCCTTTGCCTCATCTGTTAAATGGGGGAAGTCATCTCTACCTCCAAGGGTGGTGCTGGGAGGATTAAATGGGTAAATGCATGTCAAGCGCTTGGCACAGTGCTGTAAGTGGAAGCGGTTATTACCCACTGGTGCTAAGGAAGTTCCATCTCAGCTACGGCCAGTGCCTAGCACCGAGCTCTGGGCCTGGCACCCAATAAATATTTGTCGACAGGGTCCTTTGCAAGAATTGCCGCAGGGAGCCTCCAGCCAACATTGCCACCCTTCTCCTGGGAGGACAGGGGTCCCTGCTCAGACCACAAAGTGGAGGGTATAGGTGAGCTGGTGGCCATTGTCCCAGGCATACAGCACCCGTTCCTTGGGGTTGTAGTCAATCTGGGTGGTGTAGGCATGCTCGTTGACGAAGGGCAGTTGAGGGCGAGCGTCAGTTCCTGTGTGCGTGTCGAAGGCGTAGGCGACCTGACCTTCGTGTTGGTTGTACGTATCCACCGCGTACAGGATGCCACACACCAGGAAGCAGTTGCCGTAGGAGTTCCGCCGCAGCCGTGTCTTCCACGTGGTCTCCCGGTGCACTGAGAGGTCGCCGGGATCCAGGCGGCTCAGCACGATCACCTCGGGCTGGGCCTCGTCACGGTCATCCACAGCGGGGTAGATGACCCACAGGCCGCTTTCATCTACGGCGAAGTCGATGTCTGAGTGGCCGCGCCACTTCCAGGGCGTGGTGTCCTCGTACACCACGTCGGGCAGCAGCGCCCAGGAGGCCACAAAGCGTTGCCGCAGGTCGTACTTGAT
This sequence comes from Orycteropus afer afer, assembly GCF_000298275.1. NCBI lineage: Eukaryota > Metazoa > Chordata > Mammalia > Tubulidentata > Orycteropodidae > Orycteropus > Orycteropus afer. The sequence goes on from NW_006922198.1 coordinate 922,193, forward strand.
AATGTTCTTGGTGAAGGCACGATTGTAGTAGAAGGCACCCTGGTATACCACGTGGCCTGTGCCGATCCAGTTATAGGGTAGCTTGTACATGTTGCTCCAGCGGCCTGTGTGTGTGGAGGGCGAATGGTTACACCAGTCTATAAGGCCAACCCACATACTTCTGAGGCTGCCAACAGCTCTCAAGTAGCCCTGCAAGCATTTGATATTGAGCATACTATGTGGCAAAGAGCTCTGGTGGCGAAGTGCATAAGGCACTACGCTCACTAAGGTTCACTAAGGCCACTAAGGTTCAAACCTACCAGCCACTCTGCACAAGGAAGACTGGGCAATCTACTTCTGTAAAGATTGACTGCCTCCGAAACCCACTGGGGGTCACTGTGAGTTGGAATCGACTCCATGGCAGTGAGTTTGGGTTTGTGGTTTTATATTATGTGGCTGGAGCTGTGCTAATCATCTTATTACATCAGAACAGCCTCACGAGGGAGGTACTATTATCATCCTGTTTGCCTGGGACTCAAGATCACCCCATTACTGAATGGCACGGCCAGGATTTAAAGGCAGGTTGATGTTGGCATCCATGCTTTGTCTTAGAGGCCTTGTGTACACTGTTCCTTCTGATTGCCATTCCCCATCCAGTCTGCCTTGGGAATGCCTACTTTCAGAGCCCTCAGCCAATGCTACCTCCTCCAAGATGCCTTCCCTGACCTCTCCAGGCTGAAGCAAGGGCTGCTTCTCTGGAATCCCACAGACTTTTTTATCTTAGCATTTATCCCTGGTTTGCTCCACTAGCCTGTGAGCTGTTGAAGGCAGGGATTAGGCCAGTTTTGACCTGGCAGAGGAAAAACTTTAGCTGTTCTAGCCCAAACCTTTTGACTGCATGGCTCTCAGGGTTAAGTCCAAACTCCTTCATGTGGCTTATGAGGACCGTCCCAGCCCACTCTCTCACCACTACCCAACCTCTGTACTCTCCCTATGCCACCATGCTTCCTCTCATCACCAGGCCTTTGCACGTGCTGAGGCTTGTGCCTGGAACACTCGTGTTTCTCCCTACTGCTCTTCTGCTGGGGCTCAGATCAGCATCACCTCCTCTGGGAAGTTGTCCCTAATCTCCAGGCTGGATTTCCACAGTCCCTGGAGCTCTCCCTCTACAGCTGCACTGAAATTATCTTGTTAAGCCTCTGCTTCTCCTACCATTCTGTGTATTTTGGGAGGGTAGGGCCATGTCCGAATGTTGACCCTTCCTATCATGCCCCAGATCTGGTAACCACAATCCTGCCCTTCCCTGTGCTAATAGTCTTTGCTCAGACTTGCAGCTCCTGTAAGGCCTGGAACCCTGTTGTAAGATGGGATGATGACCCCTAGCTCATGGAGTTATCAGGATGCCATGAGCTAGTGCACACAGGATGATTAGCACATAGTAAGCACTCAACAAATGGAAACTGTAATTACTGTTCTCCTCCAGGGTAAGTTATATCCGTGAGGGCAGGGCCATGTCCACCTTGGGCATGGCTGCATTCTAGCTCCTGACACAGTGCCAGTACACAGGGGTGCCAGGGGATCAGTCCCTATCCCAGTGTCTCTAGACTCCCTCCTTAGGATACTGACCATCCAGTCAGGCTGGGACCACATGAAACCACACAGCAAAGGAGGGCCAAGTCTCCATGGGGACCCTCTCCAGGCCACCCCATCTTGCCCCTTCCCATCTTTGGGGACCCCAACCTTGCTTGAAGTTTTCCAGGTTGCGGAACTCCACCAGGCTGTTTCCGTAGTAGTAGTTGGTGACGTAGATCCTGTCATCCCGTGCTGCAGGGTCCTTCATCCAGGCACCCTCATGGCGGCCATAGCTGTGGTGCCTCACAGGAGGGTCCACGGCCCTCAGGGTGCCCTCACAGCTCCCCTCTCTGCCTGTGGGGAGTGAGGGGCACAGCATTTGGTGCACAGACCCAGAGGCCCCAAGCTAGACCAACGATCCCAGAAACATTATCTGGATCTAATTTAAATCCCTCCCGATGTTTTGTTTGTGACCTGTATTTTTTTTCCTCCTCATGATTAAAATATAACACCTGATCATTGTAGAAAACATGGAAAATTCAGAAAAGGAGAATGGGTAAAATAAAAATAATTCAAAATCCCATTATCCAAAGACATTTTTAAATGTATTATATTTCCTTCCTTTTCTTTTTTTCTTTGCATGTACAGTCATACATATTTTTAAAAACTGTATTCTTCTGAATATACAATTTTATGTATCCTGGTTTTCCCCTTCCACTGAGCAATTTCTCACATCATTAAATAGCCTTTTAATGATGTGATTTCAAGATTCTACCAGGCCCACCAGACAGCTGTGTCCTTTAACTTACTGAACCAGTCCCCCAGTGCTAGACCTTTAGGTTACTTCCAGTTGTCTGATGTTAGAAATAGAACTGGTTAAATCAGAGCTTCAGCTGTTGTCCATATCACTGATGGATCTTTCAGGAAAGATTGTTAGATATGGGATGCACTTGCCCCAAAGCAGGAAATGGTTTCAAGACTTGTTCTCACAGGTAGCCAAGATACCTTCCAGAAAGATGGAATCAATGACTTAACAAGCAGGAAGGTTCTGACTCTTTCCATAAACCAAAACTACAAATGTGGACATAAAACCAGAGGGTCAAAGACTGGACAGAGGAAATAAAAACATGAAAGTGGTTGCTGACTGGAATTTGATGATGGGACTCTAGGTAACACTTTAAGAAGAATTTAGTGAAGATATGTGCGTTTTATGATCATTTTAAATGTTAGCACATTTTCTTGTAAAATGTCAGATAGTAAATGTTTTAGGTTTGCAGATCACATATTACTTTTCTTTTTTTTTTTTAACAACCCTTTAAAAATGTGAAAACTATTCTTAGCTTGAGGGGTGTACAAAAACAGGCTGCAAGCTGGATTTGGCCCACAGGGTGTAATTTGCTGACCCCTGTGAGGCTCACTTACCTTGGCTGGGGACTTCTGGGTGTGATGGCAGCGTGGTGGGCAGGGGACTGGTGGTGGGAGTTGGGGTAGGGGTGGTGGTGGTGGTGGTGGTGGTAGTGGTATCCGAGGCGGGGGTGCTGAGGGCCACGTCTGCTCCCTCTGAGGCCCTGGGCCCAGCCTCGTCCTGCTCCGCTGAGTTGGGATCAAGTGGCCTGCCCTCCACCTTGGGTGGCAGCTGCTCTAGCCAGGAAGTGCCCTTGAGGGTGTTGTCTGAGGAGAGAAGACTCTGAGTTAATATCCCAGCACCTGATGCCCCCTGGGGCCCTGCCCACATCCAATGGGCTCCTAGCAGCTCTGGGCATCTTTTAAAAGAGGTGATGGGGAGGACCCTAAGGAAGTGAAAGGCCTTAAAGTGAGAGGCAGGGAAGACTTCATGTCCAGTAAGCCAGGCTCCAAGCCTGACACTGCCCTTTTCAGCTGGGTGGCCTCAGCAAGTCCCCCTGCCTCAGCTTCCTCCTCTGTGAAATGGGAGTGATGAGGCTCGTGACAGGAGGCTGCTCTGCTGATCAGAGGAAAACATACATAAAATGTTTGCACAGATTCTGGCATATGAGGTACTATATATGAGACCCCTTTTCTTCCTAGATGGTAAGCACTTGGTGCCAATGCTCTCATTTCCTAGGTTCAATTCCAGGAGGCAGAAACCCTTGTCCTCTCTCCTTGAACCTACCCTTTGGTTTCACTCACCCAAGTCTTTGCCACCTCAGGCAGCAAGGGCAGGTGCAGCCAGTTTACCTCTGACCTATGTGTCCCTTTCTCTATCTTCTCACTTAACTCCTATCTCCTATCTCTCAGGTGTTCCTGGTATTACCCCCCTCCCTCCCCCCAAAGAGCTCTGGTGGCACAATGGTTAAGACATTTGGCTGCTAACCAGAAGGTCGACGGTTTGAACCCACCAGCTGCTCCATAGAAGAAAGATGAGACAGTCTGCTGCCGTAAAGATTTACAGCCTTGGAAACGCTATGGGGCAGTTCTATTCAGTCCTATAGGTCGCTATGTTTGGAATTGACCTGATGGCAGTGGGTTGTTTTTTTCTTCCACCCCCCTGGCAGGGGGAGGGCTTCTTCAGCTCCCATGTAGCCTGGTTTTGGGGCCATTTCTGGGTCATCTCTAACCCACACACCTCTCTAGGCTGGGACAAATGAGGTCTGTGTAGGGAAAGGAGGAAGACTCAGTGCCACAGAGCCAGGGGTAAAGACTTCTCAGCTCTGGGGACAGAGTGGAGTAGGAAGTTCCAGCACCATTCGACCACCTCCTCGCTATGAAATGCAGGGCCAGTCACCTCATCTCTTCAAGCTTGTTTCCTCACCTACAAAATGTGGTTGCTATCAGGATCCAATGGGATGGCATATGTGAAAGCATTAGGAGGCTGTGATGCCAGGGAAAAGGCAATGACACTGTTGTGATGATGCCCTGGTCCCTAAGGGACAGCCTGCTCGGTGGGGTAAGGAGCACAGAGGCCCCTTGACTTGAGGACAATTATGTACCTGACTACCTCATTTTCTCCCTGTGCTGGGCTTCCTCTATGCCCAGGGGCTTAGCCAGGCCCTGCTTCAGGAGCAGATCTTCTAGGGAGCTTGATCTTGGCAGGCTGTCAGGTTAGGGGACTTGTTCCCATGGACTGTGCTGACATAGTCAGATGCCTGCAGCTGTTCTGGGACCAAGCCTTGGCTCTGGCACAGCTGCGGGCTAGCAGCTGGTACCAGGAGATATGGGAGTGGTGATAGCTGAGGGGTCCCTAGGAGGCTCCTTAGAGGCCAAGAAACAAGGAGACTCTTGAAGGACACTGGTTCCTAACTGTCCCACTTCCCTTCCCTTTTGGATGTGGGCTGGACAGAAAGCTTCACTGAAGGAAGTTATCATCAGGGCCCAGGAAATGGGAAGCAGAGGTCCTTCTCAGAGGCATCAGAGAAAAGCATGCATCTGGGAGGATCTCAGAGTGGGAATCGAGATAAAACCAGCAGGGCAGAGTCAGAGACTTGGGGGCTCCTAGAACCTTTGTCTCTTTTGTTTCTTGGTGAATCACTTTGTTGCCCTTTAGTGGGATTCCACAGGAACTGCAGGAAGAATACAAAAGTCCATGGGCTTTTTCATAAGAAGTGAGAGGAGCTGACAAGGCCATCCATTCCAAAGCTAGTCTGCAAATGAGATGCCCCAAAGTCCCATGTCACTTCCCAGATGCTCAGGCCTGGCTGTAGCTCCTGTGTTCTCCCACCCCCATTTGTGCCTGATCATGCATATGTTTTTCCCACTAGATGGAATGTTCCATGGGGGCAGGGACTGAGTCTCTCTTGTTCCCTGTCACCTCTGACGGTACATAGTAGACCTTCAACAGACCTTTGAATGAATAAAGAAAGGCCCAGTGAGGGTGGAGATGGCTTGAAATACAGGAAAGGAAGCAAGCAGCCCTTCCTGTTGGTTATATCATTCCATCCTTAACAACTTCACGAGAAGAGCATTGTCCCCATTTCATGGATGAACAAAGGTCATTGATGAAGCTGAAATCTAAGACTGTCTGACTGCAGAGAAGATGAGGGAATCCCTGGAGCATTGTGGTCCATCCATCAGCAAACCCCTGCCCTGAAAGTTCCATTCCCCTTCCAACTCACCAGCCAGGGCCTCAGTTGCCTCCTGCCTTCCCGCCTTGTAGTAAGTGATGCCCCGGATCACAGCCTGCTGCTGGGCTAGGGTGCGAGGCTTGGCTGTGGGCTGGGAGAATCGGCCCTTGCCACTCTCCTTCCTCAGCTTCTCCGTCTTCAGCAGCTTCTCCTTAGGGGATTTTTGGAGACCCCGATCTACAAAGTTCTTCTGCACACTGCCATATTTGTTGGTGTCTTTGCCTTTTCCCCCAGCTGTGTCCTGGGGGAGAAAGGAAGTCTGAGACTTAAGGGGTGGTAGAAGGGATGTAGGGGTTTGGTAACTCAGTCATCAAGTGCTTAGCTGCTAACCAGATGTTTGAATCCACCAGCTGCTTTGCAGGAGAAAAGTGTGACAGTCTGCTTCCATAGATTATAGCCTTGGAAACTTTATGGGGCAGTTCTACTCAGTCCTATAGAATTGCTATGAGTTGGAATCAACTCGATGGCAACTGAGTTTGGTCTTTTTTTTTAGAAGGGATGTTGGGAGCAGTTAGTGTGGACCCTTCCCAGGATGTCATGGAAGCTCAGCATGTAGGGGCTGGAATCAATCATTCTGCTCTAGGCCCTACATTCCACATGTGCATGAAGTCACAGCTTCCTTTACCTAACCACCCCCAATGGTTGCTCCATCCATGACTGGAGGTGCCAGTTTCCCCACTCAGCTCTCTAGCTTCCCTGCAGGCTTGAAGTCCACCCTAATAAGATAGATTCCTGACCCATTTCTCAGCTCCTAATTACTGCTCCTTCTAGTTACGATCAGCTCCCTGGGCAGCTCCCCAGCCCTGTCTCTCTTACTCATTGGTCTTAGTGTGTAGGCAGGGGAGAGGTTCTCAGGCCTCTGCATAAGGTGACCAACTCAACTTAGTGTGCCCAGATCTTTCCTAGTTTTAGCATAGAAGATCTCGCATCCTAGAAGACCTTTCAGACCTGGGCAAATCAGGATGGTTGGTCACCCCACCCAGAGGACATGCAGTTTCTAACGTTTTGTGAATTTTATTCTTCACTTCCTTTTAAATACTTCTGATGCTGGCTTGGCACAAGAACACAGGGCCTGTGTCATCATCCATTGTTAGGCAGAATATCTGAGAGATATGGTAAGGAAAGTATCTATCTAGACATGCTTCTGTGCCATTGCCAAAACAGGATTCATTCTTGCATGCTCAGCTGGCACTGGAATGAACAGGAAGCCAGTTCTGGGCCAAGGCACCAGGCTTCCTCCATGCTTTATCTGCATCTAGGCAGTTTTAGCTGCAGACACAAACAGCTTTATTATCCCAGTGTCAGCACAGGAGCCCGAACACAGGCTTAGCAGTTAGGCAGATCTGAGTTCCAGTGCCAGCCCAGCCACCTTCTCTCTGTGTGACCTCTGTCCATGTTTCTTAGTCTAACAACTGGGCAATGATCATTCCTCCTCACAGGTGGCTATGGGATTAGCTGAGATAATGTCTGCTGCGTAGTTCCTAAGTCATTTGACTGCTAACCAGAAGGCTGGCGGTTCAAACCCACCAGCCACTCCTTGGAAGGAAGATTGTGTGCTCTACTTCCGTAGTGATACCACCTCAGAAACCCAAGGAGGGGTCACTGAGTCGGATCTGACTTGACGGCAGTGAGTTTGTTTGTTTGTTTGTTTGTTTGACAGCTAACCTGGTCATCTAGTCCAGCCAGGAAAGGTCATTTCCACAACCTCATTCCCACTAGTTTGGAAACCTGGGAATGAGAACCTCTGCCAAACACCTGGCTTTGGGACCAGTCCCTTGGCTGGATCCCTACGTCTATACCCAGCTCACCTTTCCTTACTGCCACTCAGCCCTGTCCTACAGCATTAGACCTCCACCAAGCTGGCTGTCAGGGTACAGGTCCCAGCACAGTGTGCTCCCAAGCCCCCCCCACCTGCTGTGCCCTAATCAGAGAAATGGCCTCACCTGAGCCTTGCTATCAAGGCCTGTGGCTGGGGCAGTGGCAGGGGCGGTGGCTTGGTCCTTCTGCAGCAGTTGGAGGCCAAGGCTGGAGAGCTCCTTCTTGATGCTCATCATGATGGCCGAGTGGTTCTCATAGTGCTTCAGGTGGTCGCTCAGCTGGCGCATGCTCTCCCTCACCACATCATTCTCCCGGCTCAGGTTGGTCTTGATGCTCTGTGGGGGCGGCACCCAACATCTTTCCTCTCTCAGCTTCCTCAGACACCCCACCTAGGAGGACACCCTAGCTTCTGTCATGAGGCTTTGCTGCCTAATCTGACCAAAGCTCTGAGATGGAGGCGGGGGTGGCATCAATGAGCATATGTTTAGCATGCTGCTAAAGGACCTTGTAGTTTATTTTTCTTTTAAAGGTAATAAATGAATTAATTTTAAAAAATAGAAAATGCATGGTCATGGTACTAGATGAAAAAGATAACAAAAGATTAAAAAAAAAAGTCTCCCTTTCATTTTTGTTTCAGTATCAACCATTGTTTTGGGTTTCTTGTATAACCTTTCAAAGAGAGTCTGTAGTTATAGGGACAAATATATATATAAACATATATGTTTATATATATGACACTTGTTAACATTTTGTGTTTTAACACTTTGCTTTTTCACATAGCTTTTTTTAAAAAAATACATTTCATTGAAATGTAATTTATGTACAGTGAAATACACAAAACTAAAATGACATGGGTCAGTGCACTTTTTTTTGTGTGTGTGCAGCATTCCCTTTCTTCTCCTCCCACCCCTGGTAACAAAGTTTTCTTCCATATGTAAACCTTTCCTTGACTTTTTACAATAATGTACTAATACAATATTTGTCCTTCTGTGATTGACTTATTTCACTCAGCATAATGTCCTCAAAGTTCATCTGTGTTATGTGGTGTTTTGCAGATTCTACATTATTCTTTAGTGTTGGTGTAGTAGTCCATTGTGTGTATGTACCATAGTTTGGTTATCCATTCCTCAGTTGATGGACACCTAGGTTGTTTTCATCTTTTTGCTATTGTAAATACTGCTGCGATGAACATGGGTGTCACTTAGAAGCTTATTTGGGGGCTGTTCCATATCTGTACATCTATTGCTCCCCGTTCCTTCCAATGGTTGCACAGTATGCTATTGTTTGGATGGGCCTAATGTATTTAGTCAATCCCGTATTGACGGCCATTTAGGTTGCTTCTAGTAACTTTAAAATTACTTCTTCATTCATAAATAATACATAAATACCTTCTCTTTATAAATTACTCAAACAATGCAGATAGCAACTCTTTGGGATTTTGCTGTAGGTGAGTCTCTGATCCTTTCTACTCTTCAAGTTTCGGACTTCTCTCCTAGGCTGTGTTGGCTACTCCTGAGACACTTACTTGGCCTGCCTTTACTCCCATTTTTGTTTTCCTGCCCTGCCTCATTGGCCTCTTGCTGAAGGCCCTGGCTCCCTTCCTATTCTTAAAGCCCCCATCCCCTGAGTCTACTCCTGGTCCTAAGTTCTGCTAGGAACAGATCAATTGCTCAGAACCATGATGCTCTCTCTCTGTGTATCCCCCATTACCCCGGGATTCCCTGTTGCTGGGCCAACAATTCCTACTGTGCCCAGGCCTGGCCTTGCCCACAGGGTAGGACTCAGGAAACCTGGGTGCCTTGGCAGTGATCATCCCTAGGTTCCCAAAGCCCCAGTAGATCTGGAATATATCTGAAATTCCTTTGTCTGAGTCTACTTCCTAGTTGAAGCAAAAGAGACTGGAGTCAGATTCAGGAAGCATTTCTTTGTTGTGAGGCTATGGAGCAGTGGATTATGAATTCAGAATCTCATTCCTAGAAATTTTTACAGAGGAGAAGAGACCCTAAAAGTAGTTTATGTCAGGTTAGCCCTTGGTGTAAACACAGATTCAGAGACCAAGAGGTAGCAGGGTTGGAGTCAGACAGACCTGGATTCAAATCCTTGATCTCTACTTCCTGGCTGGGTAACCAGGCTAGTGACTTTACCCCTCTGAGCCTCCATTTCCTTGACTGTAAAATGGGGATCCTCATTATCATAATAACTAAATTCTAGGGTTACTATAAGGACCAGAAAAACTAAGGAAGGTTTCAGTATCAACCATTGTTTTGGGTTCCTTGTGTAACCTTCCAAAGAGAGTCTGTAGTTATAGGGACACAGAAATTAGACTATAGGGAAGAAAGAAGTCAAAGTGTATAAGACAGGGTTTCTCAACTTCAGCATTATAGGTCCTGTGCATTGTAAGATGTTTAATAGAATCCCTGGCCTCTACCTCACTCCCTTAATTGTGACAACCAAAAATGTCTCCAAGGGGCAAAATCAGTCCTGGCTGAGAACCACTTATATAAGGGAAGAGAACAGAGTGAAACTGGGGCTTGACTCCTTGCGATGGTTTCCCTTTGGCAGAGGAAGCCAACTCCCCCCCACCTCCTTGCAGAATTAGCAAAAAGCTTTTTTTCATAGGGTTATCACTTAGTAAACCATAGTTAACAGAAGCAAAGCACATAATACAAAACAGAAGATAATTAAAAAATCGTTTTCTCTGTGGCTTTGGAAATTATTTCTGATTTGTTCCAGGCCCAGCAGGCATACCCTCCAGACCATTTGGCTCTGAGTTATGTGAAGTGAGTTAGTACTTCCTGAGAATGCAGGATGAAGGTCAGAGGAGGGTAACTTCAGAGTCAACAATGGTGAGCTTGGCATACACAGGAAATACTGGTACATGGTAGAAATTCAACAAATGTTAGCTTTCTCTCATGTGGTCATGGACCTAGTACATGGCAGATACTCATCAAATACATTTTAAATAATTGTGACCCCAAATTTGGGATTAGTAAAGGGTTGATCTCTCACTCCAGGGCACAGGATGCCAAGGTACCCCCTCCCTCTGGAAAGGAAGCTGGGAAAGGAAGCACCTACGCCTGCTCCTGGCAGCTGCATGTTCCCAGGTTCCAAGTGGCTCAGCAGAGGCCGGATGCAGGAAACAGGCAGAGGCCAGGCTGTGCCAGCAGATATGCAAACCTCAAACCTGAAACCTGGACCTCCTGAGCCCCCACACTCAACTCTGTCTGTATCCACAGGGGGAAGTCCCAGCCACCCACTCAGCTCTGCAGCATATTCACTCTGACCGGGAGTGGATTCTCAGCACCTTTGTCTCCACTGCAGGTGGGTGATGGGATAGTTGTGCATCCTGGCCCTTGTGGGCTTCTTGCACTCCTGCCATGCTGTGGACCCTAGAGGGCACCACTCAACGTGACATTCTATGTGAATGGTATCTTGGGAGTTGTACAATGTAGGTCCTGGCCCTGGTGAACTGAGAGCACCCTCCAAGCCCTTCCCATATCACCAGCAGGTACTTCCATTTCTCCAGTCCTCAAGCTTCCTGTAAGTCCCTGAGCAACAGTCAGATCTCTTCCTCAAAGGTTGGCTCTTTGGCTTCGCCCCCTTCGTTCCTGTTGGAGTCCGTTTCCAGTGGCCATCAAGCTGCCTTGGGCCCCTGTGTCACTACACCAGCCTGGCCTCCAGCTGGAGCCCACCCTTACCTCTTCCAGCGTGTTCATCTGGGAGGCCACCTTGTGGACATAGGCATGCACTCTCATCAGGTCCATGCTGTACAGGGTGCCCTCCAGAAGATCCACCATGGACTGCAGCTGCCCAAGACAGGGTTAGAGTTAGGGAAAGGGTGTGAGAAGGCCCCACAGCAGCTAAGAACACCAGACCCTTGAGCCTCAGAATGTCCTGCTTGGACCTTCAGTGCTCACTAGACCGAGCCTGCTAATATTCACAAGAAAAGTACAGATTCCATCAGTTGAGCACTTACTATGTATGCAGTACCATGCTAGAGCTTTAATGAGTTAGTGCACTTAATCCTCATAACAACCCCAGGAGGCGTGTCATATACCTCAAAGGACCTCTATCTAGATCCCCTGGGATCCCTCTTACTGTGTCTATGCCCATCCCTGGCTTCTGAGGCCTAATGACCTGCAACTATGACTGTCTTTGAAGACCACCCTTGGGCTACTGGATCCACTGTGCTCCCAGAAGTACTTGGGGATGTATGCCTCCCTGGAGTGGCTCTTAGGCAATGACTGACTAGTATAGATGTCTAAAAGCCCAGGTCTCTAGCTCCAGTGGGGACACACTAAGCTGTGATTCACACTCCTGGCTCCCCTGAGGATGAGGATGAGGTTCTGCTTGAGATCATGGCCTTCTGGGCTTCTGACCCTTTCCTATCCTCTTGCTCCCTCTTCATGATCAGTTTTCTCTGGGAACACTTTCATAATAAATCACTTGCATACAGCTCCTCATCTCAGAGTCTGCCTGTAGGCACCCAACATAAGTCAAAGTATAAACTACTTTTATCCTCATTTTACAGACTTGGAAGCTGCAGCTCAGAAAGGTGAAGCTCAAGGCCACCCAGCTGTTAAATAGTAGAGCCAGAAGCAGATGTTATAGCCCAGATGTTATAAACAAAGCCTTTTTCCTGTCACACATTTTTGCTCTTATCTTATGTTCATATGGGGAAACTGAGGCCTGGGGAGAGAGAGGGGCTTGCACAACTGGTCAGCAGCGGAACCTGGCACAGACCCCAATCTCCCTTGCCCAGCCCAGGGCTCTTGCATGAAGCTGCCCCTTCCCTCCCCTCCCCTTCCCGCTCAGCTGCACCTCATCAGGATATAACACTTTTCTCCAGATGGCCAAGATGCCAGCCAGAGTGTCAGGGAAACCGTGGCACAAGGGGCTGGTTGGGAAATCAGCCTTCCCTGGCTTCTGGAGAAGGGTAGTTTCTCCAGCCCACCCTCCACATGGCTCCACTCTGAGCCCTGCAGCATTTCTCAGGGCCCAACCATGGCCAGCATTCCTTTCTGGCCCTGGCCAGCTATTTCCCAAACAGTTTTACTCCCACCTTCCAAGGGGTGTTCAAACTGTTTTAAAGCCAGGGAGAAAATGAAGCCAGGCAGCTTTTCTCTGAGTGGAATCTGATCTCTTAAACAGAAAAAAAGGGGGTGGAGGGCTCTGATGGAAGCTGTCTTTTCTGCTTCCCTACAATCCCACTCAGGCCCCTGAGGGGCTGGCATGGCACTCCCAGAGCTCTGTGAGTACATTTCGGGAACAATGTACAGACACCCCTCTGTGCCTCAGCTTCCTTTTCTGTGAAATGGAGCAATGGGGTGTGGTCAGGAGTAAGTGTCTAGACAGGGCTCAGCACAGGGTGGGCACTCAGCAAGGGCTTCATGAATGTCAGCAATGATAATAGTTCCATGGGGTTAAGTGGGAAGCTCCTGGTTTAGCGCTGCTGCCTTCATGTCCACCAAAACTAACTTCCCCAAGCACAGCTTTGACCATGGGCAGATAACTTTCTAAGGAGCCCTGTTGGTGTAATGTTCAGCGCCATAAACCAAAGGGTCAGTGATTTGAACCCACCAACTGCTGCATGGGAGAACAGACCTGGTGATCTTCTCCCATGAACATTTTAGCCTAGAAAACACTTCTGCTTTGTCCTAAGGGTCGCAATAACTTGGAATCGACTCAACAGCATACGACAACAAATCACTTTCGGGGGCTTCCCACAGCCCACACATGGCCTCTTGTCTCCTGAAACTGGAAGCCAAGTCCTCTGTGATCTACCCGGGCCACCCTTTCTGACCTCAGTAGCCAGGCCCTGAGCCAGGCACTAAAGACCATGATGAGCAGCACAGACATGGACCCTTCAGGATCTTCATAAGCGGTCAAGGAACACACTCAGAACACGCAGGTGCCCAGGTCATTAATGAGTGATGCTGGCCGTAAGTGGGAGTGAGAATGGATTAAGGAAGGCTGCCAGGATTAGAAAGTTTTATTTGAGCTGAGCTCTGAAGAAAGAGTTCAAATTATGCAAAGATGGCAAAGGAAATAGTATATGCAAAGAGCTGGAGGTGAGAAAAAAACATGGTGTGTTTCAGTACTGTTTCAGTGCTACTCAAACTATGGTCTGTGGAACAGCGTTGGTCCAAACTGCACGTCACCAGTCCTTCTCATCATAGAAATGTGAGTATGAGTTTAGAAATGTTTATATCCAATGGATGGAGTAATTTTATATCTCTTGACTCTAATAATAAAACATTGGACTTGTAGTCTGTGTATCTGTTTTTGTTTCGTTTCATTTTTCTAGCAACTCATTTTTATAGTACTTTATAAAAGTTTTGGTTCATGACAGATTGGAAACTTTTAAATCGATCTGTCACCACAAATGATATGAGAAGCACTGTGTTAGAGGAACTGACAAGCAGCCTGTGGGGCTGGAGCAGATAGAGGGCAGGCTTACAACTCAGTTATTGAGAGGTTGATCTGAGCAGAAGCTTTTCCCTGTAAGTGAGGACTGACTTAAGGCTTGGGTGCCTACTCTGCAGGGCCCCAGGGAGACAGCACAGCCTAGAGACTTCCAAGTTGTCAAGAGACCACTTGGCCTAAAATTCAACACCATCACCCCATCCCACCCTCAAACTTTGAGAATTTAGACATCCATTCAGGTGTTACAATAATAAACTTAAAGTTAAATTTAAAGAAACCTTTTTAGCCAAATATTGGGAGACAATTCTCCACAAGACTCTTGCTTTTCTACATGTCTTGTATATAGAAGCACTGACTACCTTTGTTCCGGGTTATCTGGCTGTACAAGGAACAGGCTTGAAAGATGGAGATAGTGTTTCCCTCTAGGGCAAAGGGCAGCATGCTTAGTGCCCATTATAAAAGATGTAAGTTCCCTAAGCTTGGGACTCCTTTTTTGTAACATACCCCACTGTGTGTGCAGGTGTTATCTAGCCCTCATTGCATTACCCTGCGGGAACTGGAGCTGGAAGAAGTGGCCTGTACTTTGGCTAATGCTATTTCTAGGAGTAATAAAATCCTGTGTCTCTGACTCAAGAGACTCTTGTCTTCTACCAGCCTCCACGAAACTGTGCCAGGCAAACTTGTTAGTTTGCAAGTAGGGTAACCCTTCACAGTTCTTGATACCCAACAGGCAAAAAAAAAAAAAAAAAAAAAAAACCAAAAAAGCTCATGTGTTTGGAAGAGGTTAGAAGAGAAAAAAGATACTCTCAAAAGACACCACACAATCTGGTCCTTTGCAAAAAGAAAAGCAGGAGAATGAAGGGATTTACAACACATGCTTTAGACATAGCAGGACCTGGGATTACATCCCAGCCCCAACAGGCCCACCAAGCACTGAGCTGAGCATGGTACACATTGCACAAAGATGCCTGGCTGGCTGTGAGGACTGAGATCTGGCCTGCATGCTCCTAACTAAGCCATGGGTACCGGTGGTGGGCTCTGGCAAGGCACTGTGTTCCCAGAGGTGGTGCCTCTTTCTAATCTGCATACCCAAAAAACCGAAAACCAAACCCACTGCCATCGAGTCAATTCCAACTCATAGTGACCCCCAATGGGTTTCTGAGGTGGTGAATCTTTGTGAAAGTAGATTGTCCTGTCTTCCTTTCACAGAGTGGCTGATGGGCTCCAACCTCCAACCTTCTGGTTAGCAGTCATACGCCTTAGGCACTGTGCCACCAGAACACTGTGCCTGCCTAGAGCTGGGGCTTTTTGTAATTCACACAAAAGTATAGTATATACATGAGGCTACCCATCATCTGAGTTTGGGCAAGTTCCCTAACTTCTCCAAACCTCACTTTTCTCACCTATAAAATGAGGACAATGATCCCTTATTTCACGGGACGGTTTAGGGATTTAGAGAAATAATGTGCAAAAGTGGCTCAACACAGAGCATTTGGCATGCAAGTAATGCTTGAATATAGAAAATGTTATTACTACATTAAAAGCTGTAAAATGTCACAACATTTGAAATCCATTAACTATACAATGTAGACATGAGCTGCCAGATGAATTGGTTAGGCTAAAACACAGGGCACTGGAATGTGTCAAATGGGCTGGAGTGAGGTAAACCAGCCATAAGGAATCCTGCTTCTATTACTTACTGGCTGAATAGTCTTGGGCAAGAAGTGGCTTCCCTTCATGGAGCCTCAGTTTCCCCACCTGTAAAATGGGGATGATAATAGCAACTGCCTCACAGAATGTATGAACTTTTCACTGGTGAGACTGTCGTTCCTGGCCCAGGATAAGCACCCACTTGGGTGGTGTTCCTGCCCCCACCCTCACCCCAGAAATGCTACCTTGAGGAGCTCGGGCGCCTGCTTCTTGAGTTTCTCCATCTTCCACTCGTTCTCGCAGGGGTTGAGTGAGGAGGGTGGCGCGGTGCAGGAGCAGCGGCAGTCGGAGCCCGAGCTCACGGTCTCCACCGTGTAGAAGTCTTCAACCCGCGCACGCCCACTGCGCACTCGGCTGCATGCGTCCTTGCTCAGCGGTCGCATGATGCACTTGCAGCGGCAGTCTGAGCCCTCAGAGGTCATCCGGACCTGGTCCACGTCGCCAAACACCTGCAAGAGGTGGCAGGGGGGAAGAATGGCAAGAGGATCTCCAGTGAGCAGCCACCAGGGTATAGAGTTCCACTGGTGGGAGTAGTTAGAGGAAGCCAAAAAGGGTGCTTCCCTTAGAGGGAAACAGAGGCTTTACAACAATAAACCAACAACAAAAAAACCCCAACAACCCACTGCCATCAGGTTGATTCTAACTCACAGTGACCATATGGGACAGGGTAGAGCCGCCCCGTAGGGTTTGCAAGGCTGTAATATTTACAGAAGCAGATTGCCTCAGCTTTCTCCAGCCGAGGCCTGATGAGTTCCAACCTTATGGTTAGCAGCTGAATGTTTTAATCACTGGCCCACCAGAACTCCTTATTATAATAGTTAACAATTAAAATTTTTTCAAAAAAATTTAACAATAATAATAACAATTATATTAGTGACTGCTATGGAAAATAGTTTGTCAGTTCCTCAAAAAGTTAAACATAGAGTTACTACACCAAAAGTGGATTCTGACTGAGTGACATTATAGGACAGAGTAGAACTGCCCTAAAGGACTTCCAAGGCTGTAAATCTTTACAGAAGCACACTGCCACATCTTTCTCCTGGGAAGTGGCTGCTAGGTTCGAACTGCCCACCCTATGGATGGCAGTCCAGCACTTAACCACTGTGCCACCAGGGCTCTTAGAACTGCTATTAAACCCCACCACCACCAAATCCACTCATAGTGACCCATAGTTTCCAAGGCTATAAATCTTTATGGAAGTAGATTGCCTCATCTTCCTCCCACAGAGCAGCTGGTGGGTTTGAACCACTGACCTTCTGGTTAGCAGCCAAATGCCTTAACCACTGCACCACCAGAGCTTCTTATTATGACCCAGCAATTCCACCCCAAAAGAACTGATAGGAGGGACTCAAACACATACTTGTACATCAATGTTCACAGCTTGTTGCTGTTGTTGTGTCCTGTCTAGTCACACATGACTCATAGCTACCCCTCCTTGGGTTTCTGAGGCAGTATCACTACAGAAGTAGATTGCCCAACCTTCCTTCCGAGGAGTGGCTGGTGGGTTTGAACCGCCAGCCTTCTGGTTAGCAGTCAGGTGCCTTATGTACTATGCTACCAGAGTTCCTATGTTCACAGCAGCATTCACAATAGTCAAAAAGTGGAAACAACCTAAGTGTACATCAATAGATGAATAGATAAAATATACAATGGAATATTATTCAGCCATAAGTAAATTCTGAGTCCTGGGAGGCTCAAACAGTTAAGCACTTCACTAGTGGCCAAAAGGCTGGCTATTCAAGCTCACTCAGGAAGACAGGCCTGGCAATCTGCTTCTGAAAGGTCACAATCTGCTTCTGAAAACCCTATGGAGTGGTTCTACTCTGCACATGGGAGGTCTCCATGAGATGGAATCAAATCAACTCAACACCACTACCACGTAACCTGGTATTCTCCTCGCAGGTATTAATCCAAGAGAAATGAAAGCAAATGTCTATAAAAATGGGTACCCAAAAAGGAATGAAGTTCTGATATTTGCCACAACATGGATGGACCCTGAAAATATTACACTGAGTGAAATATCAGATACAAAGGGACAAGTACTGTATGATTCTACTTACGGGAAATAATTAGAACAGGCAAATTCACAGAGATGGGAAGTAGATTAGAGTTGGCTAGGACTGGGGAGGATGGAGAATGGGGAGTTATTCTTTAAGGGGCACAAAATTTCTGTTATGGATGTTGAAAATTTTGCCCATAGTGGTGATGGTTGTACAACATTGTGAATGTAATTAATGCCACTGAGTTATACACTTAAAAAAAAAGGGTTAAAATGACAAATTTTGTTATATATATTTTACCACAATAGAAATATTTTCAAAAACAAATGAACAAAAGGAATGAAGTACTGATACATGCTTGTGGTGTAATGGATCACTTTTATATGGTCTTTCTCACCACAGTCTTGTAACTACTACCAAATGACTGAGTTGGACTATACAAATGAGATGCTTATGGCCCACCAAGGGGATTGGATAGCTTACTAATAATGCAAATAAGGTCCATGACACCTTTATGGGGATAGGACCATGCAAATAAGGTGTATAGAGCCTTAATGAGGGGACTGGTTAGTCTTGCTGTCAGCTAGGTTAATAGAGAGCCTATCTCAGGGTAGAGGAGGGACCTTACCACCACCAAGAAAGAAAAGCGAGGAGTGGAGCACATCGTTTGGACTCAGAATCCCTGTGCTGAGAACCTCCTAGATCCAGGAGACAGACAGAGCTGTAACTTTGGAGATGGTAAGAAACAGTGGCAGCAGCAGAGAATGGTGGCAGCAGAGGCAGAGAACCAGGAGACTGGCAGGAGACAGTGTGGTGGTCTTCCCGGCCCATAGAGAAAGAAAGTTGAGTGGAATGTGGTGTCTCTGGGCACTTATTGTTGGAGCTTAAGAGCTTTGTAACACTTGCCGGAGCAGGTCAGAGGCTGGGCCAAGGGGCTGAGGACCAAAGAAAAGCCTGCCTGTTTGCATAGCTGAGAAGAGGCTATCCTGAAGGAAGAACTGTATCCTGAGTCATTCCTGACCCTGAATTGTAACCTGTTACTTCCCTGTTGTTGTTGTTATATACCGTCGAGTCAGCCCCGACTCATAGCGACCCCTCCTTGGGTTTCCGAGGCAGTATCACTACAGAAGTAGGATTGCCCAACCTTCCTTCCGAGGAGTGGCTGGTGGGTTTGAACCGCCAGCCTTCTGGTTAGCAGTCAAGTGCCTTAGCCACTATGCTACCAGAGCTCCTTGTTACTTCCCTAATAACCCCGTAATCGTGAGTACTGTCTGTGAGTTCTGTGTAGCCATTGCACCAAATTTTGAACCCAGCAGAGAAGTAGAGAGTGCCATGGGAGGGAAGGCTGGTGTCAAAACTGGTAGAATGGTTAGAGAAAGGAGGTATGTCTGACCTCTGCTTCATTGGCATCTGCCTTGAGCTAATGCTGATGCTGATTCTCTTCCCCTCACGCAGTTAAAGGAGGTCAGATGCTGCCACTGAGCCATTTTCACAATGCTGCAATAGGGAGAAACCTTGAAAACATTATGCTAAGTGAAATACAAACACAAAAGCCAGACTCAAAAGGCCACACACATATTGTATTTTTCTATTTATATGAAATATCCAGAACAGCCAAATCCATAGAGACAGAATCCATACAGCAGACTAGTAGTTGCCAAGAACTGGAGGAATGGGGAGTGACTGCTTCATGGGTACAGGGTTTCCTCCTGGAGTGATGAGTATGTTCTGGAACTAGATAGTGGTGATGGTTGCATTGTGAATATACTAAATGCTCCTCAATTATACCCTTTAAAATGGTTTAAATGATAAATTTTATGTTATGTATATTTTACCACAATTAAAAAAATATTAATGATGTTTTATTGAGTACTTACTCCATCCTAGCTGCTACAGCTTACAATACCTGTGCATGAGAGGGTACTGTTACTTCCAAAATCCTTACCAAGGCCTTTAAAGACCAGGTGAGGTGACTTCTCCTCCCACTCCTCCTTTTATCACCCTTACCTACTAATGGCTCATTCCACTCTAGCCTCAGGGGCTTTGCACACGTGATTCCCTCAGCATGAAACCCCCATTCCCCTGATATCACCATGGTTTCCTCCCTCACTCTCTTAGTTCTCAGTTCACATGTCATTTCCTCTGAGAAGCCTTCCCTAACCACCCACCTCCCATTAATGTCTTTCTCCTTATCCAGTGGCATTGATTTTCTTTATCGTACCTATTACTAGCCACTCCTCGGAAGGAAGGTTAAGCAATCTACTTCCTTGTGATACCACCTCAGAAACCCAAAGAGGGGTCGCTATGAGTCCGTCTGACTGGACAGCAAACAACAACAATTACCACCTGAAATATATCTGTCTTTGCCCATTTTCTGTCTCCTTTATTCACTGTAAAGAGCTCTGGTGGCATACTGCCTAAGGCATTTGACTGCCAACCAGAAGCTTGGCGGTTCAAACCCACCAGCCACTCCCAGAAGAAAGACTGGGCAATCTACTTCTGTAAAGATTTACTGCCTCAGAAACCCAATGGGGATCGCTATGAGTCAGAATCGACTCAATGGCAGTGAGATTTTATTATTATTATTTCACTGTAGGCACCTTTGAGGCAGGGACTTTGTCTTGTTTCCTCCTATATCCCCAGAACAATGCCTGCCTAGCCTGTGGCAGGTGCTCCATAAATATCTGTTGGATAAATGAGTCTGTAATTTGCAGACATGCTACAGCACAGGCATCCAGAGCCTGGGTTAAACTAGTTGTAAGACCATGGACAATTCAACCTTTCTGTGCCTCAGTTTCCTCATCTGTGAAATAAGCTCTTGTTTCATGGAGCTTTGGAAGATTGTTGTTGTTGTTGTTATGTGCCGGACCGGACTCATAGTGACTCCTCCTTGGGTTTACAAGGCCCTATCACTACGGAAGTAGATTGCCCAACCTTCCTTCCGAGGAGTGGCTGGTAGGTTTGAACCGCCAGCCTTCAGGTTATCAGTCAAGTGCCTTAGGCACTATGCTACCAGACCTCCCTTGTGAAGATTAAATGAGTTAATATAGACAAATAACAAGGCTGGAACATAGTGAGAACTTTTTAAGTGTGAGCCATTATTAATACAGACAAAGAAATGGAGCCTCAGACAGGTGAAGTCATGTCCCCAAGATCACACAGTTTCAATGTGGCAGATATACCTTTGGACCCGGCTGTAAATGACAATCACTGCTCTATGCTGCTTCTCTTACAGACCTATTTCCTCACACCCTGTGTGACCTTAAACAGGTTATAAACGTCTCTGAGTCTCTTTGTCAACAAGACAAAGTCCCTGCCTCTGCCTTCCTCAGTGGTAAAATGAGGAGATGCCACACACCAGGTCCAAGTGTGGTTACTGGCCATTGGGGGTAGAAGGGCTTTGTGATCCCAGGAGGCAGTTCAGTGAGATCAGTCACAGGTATCAGACTCAGTCACTGCCTCCAGCCTACCTTGCCCTGACTTGCCATCAGTGCTCTGGAATCCCAACCAATCTCTCTCCTAGCTGGGCTCCAGGCCCTTGGGACACAACCATCCCAAGCTTCAGGGGTGGGAAGCCATCAGGAAGAGATAAGCTCACAATCCCATTGGGCTTTCCGGTGACCCATTGGGCTTTCCAGTGACCCATTGGGCTTTCTGGTGAGCCCAATGTTCAGGGTATCTGAGGTCCTCTGAGGAGAGGCCTTAGGCATTTGTTTCTGCTCTAAGTCCTCAGATACCTGTGTGAGTCATTGGCCTCAGACAGGTCCTTGGGGGACAGCTGGGGGAGCAGGAGAAATAGATCAAAGTGCATCCTTAACCTTCTCAGCCACTGAGCTCTAGGAGACAGAGGGGGACATGTATGAAGACTGCCTGGAAAAGGGTGCCTTTGGAAGTCATTTTTAAGAAGAAGGGCATTCCAGGGATAGCAAATTAGATACACAAAGGCAAGTGAGGGCATGGCACTTTGAGGGGCCTGGAGGTGGTTCCTTATGGTTGGTGTTTGTGGGGAGGCTGAGGTGGCAGGAGGTGAGGCTGTAGGTGGGGGTGACACATCCCAGCTCACGGAGGACCCTGAAAACTGGCTGAAGATCTTGGCTGCTTCCTGAAAATACTGGGGAGCCAAAGGAGGGTCAGATCTGCATCACAGGAAGCTCACGCAGCCTGTAGTACACAAGGTAGATGGAAGGGGCAAGCCTGGAGGCCTGGAGCCCAGGAAGGAGACATCTGGGTACTAACTGAGTCCTGGGGAAGTAGAGGAACATTAGACATAAGCTGATGTCCATCTACTGCCCTTGGGTGGATAATTAAACCTCTCTGTGCCTCAGTTTCCTTGTCTGTAAAATGAGATACTATTTGTGCTTACCCAACGAAGAACTGTGTGAGGTCTGAGAGGTGGATACCAGTAATGTGTTCACTCTACTCCAGTCTCTAAGTATGTTGTTGTTAGGTGCCGTCGAGTTGGTTCTGACTCATAGCAACCCTATGTACAACAGAATGAAACATTGCCCAGTCCTGCACGGTCCTTACAATTGTTGCTATGCTTGAGCTCATTGTTACAGGCACTGTGTCAATCCATCTCATTGAGGATCTTCCTCTTTATCACTGATCCTCTAAGGAGCTCTGGTAGCATAGTGCCTAAGGCACTTGACTGCTCACCAGAAGGCTGGCAATTCAAACCCACCAGCCACTCTTCAGAAGGAAGGTTGGACAATCCTACTTCCATAGTGATACTGCCTCGGAAACTCAAGGAGGGGTCACTATGAGTCGGGGCTGACTCGACGGCAAACAACAACTACTTTATGTAGCACGACATCCTTCTCCAGGGACTGGTCCCTCCTGATGACCAAAGTACGAGAAATGAAGTCTCACCATCCTCACTTGTAAGGAGCATTCTGGCTGTACTTTTTTTGTTGTTGTTCATTCTTCTGACAGTCCATGGTATATTCAGTATTCTTCACCAACACCATAACTGAAATGCATCAATTCTTCTTTGATCTCCCTTATTCACTGTCCAGTATTCACATGCATATGAGGTACTGAAAATACCATGGCTTGGATTAGATGCACCTTAGGCTTCAAAGTTATATGCTCTTTGACACTTTTAAAGAGGTCTTTTGCAGCAGATTTGCCCAGTGTAATACGTCATCTGATTTCTTGACTGTTGCTTCCATGGATGTTGATCGTGGAACCAAGAATTCCTGAAAATTTCAGTCTTTTCTCTGTTTATCATGATGTTGTTTATCAGTTCAGTTGTGAGGAGTTTTGTTTTTCTTTTTATGTTGAGGTGTAATACACCTGAAGACTGTTGCTATGAGCCGGATCTGACTCAATGGCAGTGAAGTTTGGTTTTTTTGATTTGTAGTTTTTAGTCTTCCTTAGTTAAGTGTTTCAAGTCATCTTCACTTTCAGCAAATAAGGCTGTGTCATCTGCATATTGCAGGTTGTTAGTAAGTCTTCCCTCAATCCTGATGCTGCATTCTTCCTCATATAGTCCAGCTTCTTGGATTATGTGCTCAGCATATAGATTGAACAAGTATGGTGAAAGATACGACCCTGACATACACCTTTCCTGATTTTAAATCATTCAGTATCCTTTTCGTCTGGTTGAATAACTGCCTCTTGGTCTATGTACAGGTTCCTCATGAGCAAAATTAAGTGCAATGTTATCCATAATTTGTCATGATCCATGCAGTCGAATGCATTTGCGCAGCCAATAAAACATAGGTAAACATCTTTCTGGTATTCTTTGCTTTCAGCCAAGATCCATCTGACATCAGCAATGATGACCCTCCTTCCACACCCTCTTGTGAATCCAGCTTGGATTTCTCGCCACTCCCTGTTGATGTAATGCTGCAATTGGTTTAGCAAAATTTTACTTGTGTGTGATATTAATGATATTGTTCAAAAATTTCCACATTCTGTTGGATCACCTTTCTTTATAATGGGCACAAATACCAATCTCTTCTAGTTGGTTGGCCAATTAACTATCTTCTAAATTTCTCGCCATAAACAAGTGAGTGCCTTCAGTGTTGCATCCGTTTGTTGAAACATCTCAATGGGTATTCTTTTAATTCCTGGAGCCTTGTTTTTTGCCAATTCCTTCAATTCAGCTTCAACTTCTTCCTTCAATACCATTGGCCCTTGATCATAAGTTACCTCCTGAAATGTTTGAACGTCGATCACTTCTTTTTGGTACAATGACTCTGTATATTCCTTCCATCTTCTTTTGCTACTTCCTGCAATGTTCAATATTTTGCTCATAGAATCCTTCAGTATTGCAATTTGAGGCTTGTATTTTTTCTTCAGTTCTTTCAGCCTGAGAAATGCTGAGCATATTCTTCCCTTTTGGTTTTCTAACTCCAGGTCTTTGCATATTTCATTATAATACTTTACTTTGTCTTCTTGAGCCACTCATTGCAATCTTCAGTTCAGTTCTTTCATTTTGTCATTTCTTCTATTTGTTTTAACTATCCTCCATTCAAGAGCAAGTTTCAGAATTTCTTGACATCCATTTTGGTCTTTTCTTCCTTTCCTGTCTTTTTAATGACCTTTAGCTTTTTTCGTGTATGATGTTCTTAATGTCATTCCCCAACTTGTCTGGTCTTTGGTCACTGGTGCTCAGTGCATCAAACCTATTCTTTAGACCGTCTCTAAATTCAGATGGGACATAATTAAGATCATATTTTGCCTCTTGTGGACTTGTTTGAATTTTCTTCAGCTTCAACTTGAACTTGCATGTGAGCAGTTAATGGTCTGTTCCACAGTCAGCTCCTGGCCTTGTTCTGACTGATGATATTGAGCTTCTCCATCTCCTTTTTCCACAGATGTAGTCAATTTGATTCCTGTGTATTCCATCTGGCAATATCCACGTGTATAGTAGCCATATGTTCTTTGAAAAAGGTGTCAACAATGAATAAATTGTTGGTTATGCAAAATTCTATCATGTGACCTTTGGCATCATTTCTATCACTGTGGCCATATTTTCCAACTACTGATGCTTCTTCCTTGTTTCTGACTTTCACATTCCAATCACCAGTAATTATCAATACATCTTGGTTGCATGTTTGGTCAATTCCAGACTGCAGAAGTTGGTAAAAATCTTTAATTTCTTCATCTTTGGCTTTAGTGGTTGCTGTGTAAATTTGAACAACAGTTGTACTAATTGGTGTGCCTTGTAGGTGTGTGGATTTTATCCTATCACTGACAGTTGTACAATGCCACAGACTATGTTGTTGTTGTTGTTGTTATGTGCCGTCGAGTCGGACCCGACTCATAGCGACCCCTCCTTGAGTTTCCGAGGCAGTATCGCTACAGAAGTAGATTGCCCCATCTTCCTTCTGAGGAGTGGCTGGTGGGTTTGAACTGCCAGCCTTGTGATTAGCAGTCAAGTGCCTTAGGCACTATGCTACTACAGCTCCTAACCACAGAATATAGTTGTTATTATTACTATCATTAATAGTCCTGAAAAGGGGTAGGGAGTAGTTTATCATTGTTTCTCCATGTGGGTGCATTGGCAGGCTTTCTTAGCAATGCCCTACAGATAAGGAAACTGAGTCATAGAGCTATCAAATGACTTATTCAAGGGGATTACAATCCAAGTAGGTTGGACCCCTAGGCCTCTGCTTTTTCTGCTGTCCCAGTCTTTCAGCTGGGGAGGGGGCAAGGGAAAGTAGTAGGGGAAGAGGGGAAGGAGGCCAGCTATTGGTGGAAGCTTTGTTCTGGGCAAAGTGTACTCTGGGCACTGCAGGGCAATTGTTTAGCCTGTGAACAATGACACAGCCAGGCTGAGGGTCTTGCACATTCCTTAGGTGCCTGCTAGCACCCAGTGAAGTCCCTTCCCTTTGGGGTTTCTGGGGTACCCACCCCTCCTCTGCTGGGATCCTCTGCCACCCCTACCCTACTCCTCTAGATAGGATTGAGGACTCAATGGCAGTGGCATCACTAAGACTGATGTCATCCAGTGAGGTAATTAATGATGTCAGGTGAGGCTGACTGGCAAACCTCCCCTCTGGTGGGCAGAGTCCCCACTCCATTGGCCAAGGTGAAGATCCTCCTTTCTGTGCAATGGTGGGCTCCACAGGCCAGTTTACTGCTGCTGACATGGCCATTGGTCATTTTGGTGTCACCTCCACTGACAGTATCAGGGTGTGCACTCCACACACGCTTATTTCTCCTTCCCCTAGGTAACGCCACTACCCAGTGAGTAGGTGTAGGTGTGTTCTTCATGGCCAGGCTGGAAAGGCCTCATCAGGACTTACCCAAACCCCTAACATCACCCTCCCCACTCCACATCAGCCCACAACATTCCCTCTTCAGATGAAGTGCTATGTCCTCATGAGGAGCAGCCAGGGCCCTGATGTCGGCCAGGAGTTGGCTGAGGGCTTCTGCTCACAGCCCTGACTGCCAGGAGTCCAGGCCTCGTAGGTCAAAGCCAAGCCTCTCACCACCGTCCATCTACCAATCACCACCACCTCTGTGGCTGTCATGGATGTGGCCCTACATTACTAAATTATATGGTGCTTGTTTGGGGGGACAGCAGGATGCTAAGTCCAGGGCTCAAATCCCAGTTCCCACTCTTACTTTCTATGTGGCCTGGAGCGGACCAAAAGCCTTCTGAGCCTCAACTACCTCATCCGTGAAATGGGAAATTAACGGTCCCTTCTTCTGAAGCTTGTCGTGAGGCTGAAACAAGTCAATGCGTGCAGAGTGCCTGGCACAGAATAGCTGCTCTCTATGCAGTACCCATGACTAAAATTGCTGCCAACAACCTTCCCTCACATTTGCACATCATTTTCTCTCTCTTTGTTCTCACCCATCTTAGAGAGGAGAAATCTGAGCATCAGAGATTAGCCCCTTGCCCAGGGTCACAGAGCACATTCTGTGTAAAATCTGGTTTATATGTTATCTCTCCTGTGGCCACCCACAGCCACCAGGCAAAGGCTTCTCTATTGGCAACTGAGCTTGGGCGAACGGATCCCTGAAC
Organism: Orycteropus afer afer; assembly: GCF_000298275.1. Lineage (NCBI taxonomy): Eukaryota > Metazoa > Chordata > Mammalia > Tubulidentata > Orycteropodidae > Orycteropus > Orycteropus afer. The sequence continues at coordinate 948,760 of NW_006922198.1, forward strand.
TGGGCTGTGGGGGGCAGAAGACCTGTGGCTTTCCCTGGGCCTGGCCCACCCAGCTGGCGCTGCTGAAGAGTAGGAAAGCCCCACCTCAGCTCCCCATCTCTCCCTGCAGCCTCTCTTGGCACACACTGCTGCCAAATCCCCCAGAAGCGTGGGTGCTTAAAAAGGTCCCCAGGCATTTGCAAGGAAATCCCACAATGAGATGGCAAGAGGGTATACTTGGGCTTTTTCTGGAGAGAGATGTAGAAATCTGGCTGGGCTTGGGAAGGGGCTGTCAAACTGGGAAACGTTCCAGGAGCTGAACAGGCTCAAGCTGTGCTACCTCGAGGTCGTGCCTTTGCCCTCTTCTCTTGTGGCCACGCCAGCCTCATGGTGAGGCCATTTCCATGAGCTCCTGAAGGCAACAACCACCCATAGAGGCCACTGCCAGCTGGATACCTCCCCTGGAGGCCTGCAGGCACCCCAAACTTACTGCCCCATAGTGTTTCCAAAGCTGTAAATCTTTACAGAAGGAGATTGCCTCATCTTTCTCCTGTGGAGCAGCTGGGAGGTTTGGACTGTTGACCTTTTGGTTAGCAGCCAAATGCTTTAACCACTGCACCAGAGTTTCTTCCCCAAATTCACTCCACTCAAAATTGGACCCAGGATCTTCCATCTTCTCCCAAACCTGTGTCCACCTACCCTCCTGCCCAACCCAGATCTCTGAGTCTCTCTCGAACCCTGGACAACCAGTCTGTCACCGTGCCCTTCTAGTTCTTCCTCCTAAATGTGTGCCATTTCTGTTTCCTGCTCCCACTCCATGACCACAGCCGTAGATGAGGTAGCATTAATTGTTGCCTTGACGATACAGCAGCCTCCTGTAAGGATTCAACGCCTCTTTGACAATCTATTCTACTCTCTCGCTCCACAATCCTCCCTGGTTCCCTATCGCGTCTACCAGTTCTTAGCTGGAGGATGTGCATCAGAATAACCTGGGGTGCTTTGGAAAATACAGATGCTTAGGCTTTCCTCCACATCCTTTGACTCAGACTTCTCCAGGGCAGGGTCTAGGCACGTGTATTGTTTATAAAGCTCTCAAGCCATTTGGAAACCCACTAAAGGCACTGCCAAGCTCCTCAAGCTGTCTCTGTTTAGGATATTTGTGCAGCCTCAACCTGACTCTTCTGAGTCTCAGTGTTCAAGTCTGTCAAATGAGGAGGAATCGCTGAAGCCTCAGAGGGTTTGCAGAAAGTTGTGTAAGCTCCTGAATATAAGTGCTAAGCATAGGGCTTAACACCCAGGATGCTCCTCAAGGCTCTGTTCTGAGTTTATCAGTCAAGGAAACTGTCGGGGCAAGACCTTCCTTGAAGAGAGAGACCTTGTGGGCCTGGTCCAGCCTGGCCACACACTCTTCATGTGCATCACTGTGCAGGCTTTCCTCGCTCCAGAGCCTGTTTCCAATTATACCCACAGGCGGAAACCCTCTAGCCCGGAGGCACAGCAACACCTAAGCTCCTGGGACCAGCCTGATTTGGAACATCTGATCCAGCCTGGGACACCACCGCCTGCCTGCTTCAGCCCCTCCTGTTCTCCTGGCTCAGCTCCCACAGGCCTTGGCCTTCCCTCAGGTCCCAGTCAGCAGTGGGCAGACCAAAGATCCCTGAATGCATGGAAGAAGTGAGGTGCCAGTAGCTCATTTGCAGATGTGGAAACTATAGGTAGAGATGGGGAATTCTCAGCCATATTCCAAAGTCACACAGCAAAAAGTGGGATGTCTAGAAATTCATGCACCATGCCTGTGTGTCATGTGGTTACCTGTCTGTCCATCCCAACTTCTACACTGGGTAAGCCCCTCAGAGATACCAGGGAAGCTATGAACTCCCTCTCTCACCCATAAGCTGGACAAAGCACTCCCTTAAATGGAAATCCCAAATCCTGTTTAGGAAAGACATTGCTATAAACACGAAATTAAAATACACTGAGCGAGCAACTGGCCGAGATGGTAACATTCTGTGGCAAGTAATGGGGGACAAACTGGTGCTGGACCTCCCAGGAACAAGAAAGCTAAGGAAGGGGGCAATTTAATCCTGTAGGGCCCTTAGATGGGCTTTAAGCCTCAAGCTGGCCCCTAAAGGGCTCAACCCTACCCCTACCCCCCACCCCAGGAAAACAGACAGACTAGGAGAGGAAGGAGAGATTATTATGGGGGGAGGGAGAGAGTGATAATGAAAACAGCTTGCTCCACCCCACCCCCCCAGAAGCAGCGGGAGTCCGGCTGTGCTGAGGAATGCGGAGTAAATTCACCCATCACTTGATTTTTATTTTTCCCAGCTGGCTGAAGTTGGGGGGAGGTGTCTAGGGGAGCACTGAACCGATCCCCCAGTTGCTTCATCCTTCTAACTCTAGGATGTGCCTACCCGTCCCACCAGCCCTGGCTTGCCCCGGGACAACTACACACACACACACACACACACACAACCTAGCAAGTGTTTGGCTGACTCACTACATAAACAGGGTGTTGGGTTTTCTTTGTCTTTGCTTTGTTTTGGATGTAAGCCCTCCCCCACAAGCTCTACCGCCTCTGCCTCTGTGTGACTTAGTAGATGCCCAAGACCATCATAGTCCTCCCAGCCTGAGAGATGAGAGGTGGCAGAGTACAAGGGCTTTTGGCTTCTTTGCTCCTCTACCTCAGCCTGGCAGGGAATCCTAGAAGGCCCCATATGGAAGGGAAGTTGGCAAGATATTATTTTTCAGATGGGGGAACTGAGGCTCAGAGAGGGGCAGGGATTTGCCCAAGGTCACACAGCAAAAGAATGACAGAGGAAGGGCCAGAACCTATGTCTCCTGATTCACAAGTCAGCTTGTCTCTATATAACCTAGTCTCTCCATCTGTAAAATGGGAATGATACAGAATCCCCTCCTTGTCCCCGGAGCATATGGTGAAGACTATTGCTCACCTGCTCACGTGCTTTCACATCCTAGGCTCCTTCAAGGCGAAGGGTGGTTGGTGCTGACTGCTCATTTGCCTACCACGGGGCTAGTGGCTTCTGCCCTTTATCTGTCCATGGACAGGGCAGTCCTACCTTCCACCAGGAAAGAGGCTGGAGAGACACCAAGTGAAGTCACTCCCTTGGCCTCATGCTCTGAGAGCACTGAAGTCCAGGACCAGAGCGATGAGAGGATGCCCAAGGCCAGATACCACTTCCCGCCTGAGCCTCAGAGATGAGAGGCAGCAAAGTACTGAGCAAGTTCTGTCTCTCACTCCCTCTTCCTTACCAGGTCATTCCTAGAACATGCTTAAGGGGCCCTTGCCCTGACTGACCCTTAGTGCTTGCATTCTGGATCTCACACCCAAATCTGAAGTTCCTGTGACAAGATTCCAAATGTTCTGCTCCATAATCAATCACAATGAAATTTACTGAGTGCCTACTAGATGTCTGGTGCGGTGCCAAGCAATATACAGGCATGATTTCATTAAATCTAGAGATCTTAGACTGCAGAGTGGGTACTATTGTTATCCCAACTGACAGGAAGTGGAGGCTCAGAGACGTGAATGCAGCAGCCCAAGGTCACCCAGCTATAGTAGATACAGGATTTAAGCACAGATGTTCTTGGCGCACTAGAGCCACAACAGAACAGCTCGGGTCACTTTTGTAGATACCTAAAGGGTGCACCCAATTCCTGGTAGTCACACCAGGAGCCAGGTGAGTGGCCAGCCCAGCTGGATACACTGAGGAACGGTCCCCAGCAGCCTAAAAGCTTTGCCCAGGGCCTGATGCAACCCCGGGAGTCACTGGTAGCAGTTCTCAAGGGGTCTGTCTCCATCTGGGTCAGCCTCTCACGGGAAACCAGAGCCAGTTCTCCAGGCTGCTCCTGCCCAGCGCTCCTGAGAAGCCCCTCCTTAGACTGGAGGCTGCGTCTCCTGTCTGCTCCCTTGCCTAGCTTCCAGCTCCCCCTCCCTGGTTCCTAGGGTTCAGCTCTGACCTTCTTCCGCCCTCCCAACTGGGTCTCAGCGCCCCTTCCTCAGGCTCCGGGGCTCAAGCACCGCTGCCATCTCCAGTGCTTCTTCCGCGTGCGCTCCTCTCCCGAGTCCTAGCCCCTGCGGCTTCCGCGCTAAGCCCCAAAATCTGTCTCCCCTCTCCAGGGTCCTCGGCTCTTGGCCCCGGAGCACTCTCCTTGCTTGCCTCACAGCCCCTGGACAGCGCCCCCTCGCGCCTGGCTCCCTGTCCAACAGCGCCCGAGTCAGCGGAGAGCGCGTACCTTACTATCCGCGCGCAGCCGGCCGGTGTGCAGCAGTAGTAGTGGCAGCAGAAGCAGCGGCAGCGGCACGGACCGAGGCGCAAAGGCGGCTGCAGCCATGGCGGGACTGGCACGGCGAGCCCAGGCGAATGGGCGCGAACTCTGGGAAGTACCAGACGCACTGCGAGGTCGGCTGCGAGGCCGGCTTTGCCCGCCCGGCGCCCACCCGCCTGCCCTCTGCTCCTTTCCCCGCGCCCCTTCTTGTGCTGCTGGGGGCGGAGCTGGAGCCTGGGTGGGGTGGCACCCTGTCCTGCCCCGCCCCACCCCGCCTGCTCTCTGTGGGGCCTCTCCGGCTTCGGGTGGCTCTCCAAGGGCATCGCTGCAAGCACTTAAAAAAGGGTTTATTTTAGAACGCACAGGAACTCAGAGGACGGTAGGAGGAGCACTAGCTCCCGTCACCGACCGAGGTCCAGTTCTGACAGCTGTGTGACCTTGGGAGGGTGGCTTCACCTCTCTGAGCTTCAATTTCTTCATCAGTAAAGTGTGTGTGTGTGTGGGGGGGGGCGTGTTAGTGCTTTTCTTTTGGAATGGTTGTAAAATTCAAATGAGTGACGTTTCCAGAGCAAGCCAGCTCCTGCGCCCTGTGAGGCCGTCCCTTCTCTTGTCTGGATCCCCTCCAAGCTTGCTTTCCCACAACTCAGCCTTCTCTCTCCCCCGCAGTTTCCATTTCTCCCTCCCCCGATCACGCCTGTCAGCCTCCAGCCGCACTCTGGTAGCTCTCAATATTTTTTAAACATCCTCCCTCCTCCCCATCATCCTCCAGCCAGCACCTCACTTCTCAGCTCTGTATAGAGCAAAACTTTCTGAAGCCTTCTGTGGCCTTGCACTCCTCAGGTTTCCCGTCCATCCGTTTGCTCCAGGGACTCGGGGTCTCACTTCTTGTCTGGGTTACCTGAGTCCAAGCCTGCACCTCTCTGTGTTCAGGAAGTAACAACTCTTGATCAAGCTTCCTTCTCAAACCCCCTAACTCAGTTGGGGTTCCTTCCCAGTCCCAGTCTCCTTACATGACAAGGACCTTGGGCCTCATCACTGGACCAATCAACGTCATGATACATGGAGAAAAGATTGAAGTTGTCAAGGATTTCTTTTTATTCTGCTCCACAATCAACACCCATGGAAGCAGCAGTCAAGAGATCAGATGACATATCACACAGGGCAAATCTGCTGCAAACGACTTCTTTAAAGTGTTAAAGAACAAAAATGTTACTTTGAAGACCAAGGTGTGCCTGACCCAAGCCATGGTGTTTTCAACAGCCCTATATGCATGTAAGGAGCTCTGGTGGCATAGTGAATAACACAGTTGGCTGCTAACCAGAAGATTAGTGGTTCAAAGCCATCAGCTGCTCTGTGGGAGGAAGATGGAATGATCTACCTCTGTGAAGATTTTTATGCATGTGAAAGCTGGACAATGAAGAAGGAAGACATGCCTCCAGGTGATTCTGAGGTCTGCTAAAGCCACAGGGTTTGATGCTCCATAAATCTCATCTGAATTAAAGAATCATGTACATGAAGAGAGGGGCCCTGGTGGCTCAGTGGTCATGTGCTCAGCTGCTAACCCACCAGCTACTCCATGGGAGGAAGATGAGGCAGTCTGCTTCCATAAAGATTTACAGCTTTGGAAACCCTGTGAGGCATTCTGCTCCGTCCTATAGGCTCACTATGAGTCAGAATTAATTCAGCAGCAATGGGTTTGTTTTTGGGTGTAATAAAAGTTCAAGACAAATTATTTTCTTTTATGATTAGAGATCTTTTTGGGGAGGCATCAAAACTAGGGCTAATTAGTGTAAAAAATAAATATTGTGTGTATTGGTCTATGCATACATGATCTCTGAAAGGAACCACAATTAACCACTTATCTCTAAGAAGGGGACCCAGCTGGGAGTCAAAGGTAGGAGAAAGGCTTACTTTGAAATGTGTGTCTTTTTGCATCATGTGGGTTTTGTAACATGTATCCCATGTATTCAAAAAGTGGACAAAATGCAGTTAAGCAAAACCTGGTAGAGATTCCCTTTCCTAGTCTTCTCTTCCTGCTGCAGTGTGGTTCTGACTCTCTAGACCTTGGAAGAGCAGAGCTGAGCTGTCACCAGAGAAACTCTGCCTCCTGCCGGCCATCTCCCACATGGCCAGATGGTCTGTAGTTTCCACTTCTTCACCCTTCTCTCTTGGCCATCTTTCTCCCTTAGTGTGGGCTCCAGTCACAATGGCTTCTCTCAGTTTCTAGGAAGCACCAAACTCCAACTTGGCCTCAGTATCTTTGCACATGCTGTTCCTTCTACCTGAAACTCTCTCTTGCCACCTCCCTGCAACTCAGCACGATTCACTTCTATTCACCCTTCCTATCTTATTTCAGTGCTTATTTCACAAAGCCTCCCGTCCCCAACTAGGCTGAGCCCTATCACACACTCTCATAGCACCCAGAACAGTTCTGTTAGATACTTAGGTGCAGTTGTGGTTTTGTGTGATTATTTAATTTGCATTGGCCTCTCCCACCAAAGGAGCTCTGGTAGCATAGTGCCTAAGGCACTTGACTGCTAACCAGAAGGCTGGTGGTTCAAACCCACCAGCCACTCCTCAGAAGGAAGGCTGGGCAATCTACTTCCGTAGGATACTGCCTTGGAAACCCAAGGAGGGGTTGCTGTGAGTCGGGTCCGACTCAACGGCACGTAACAACAACAGCTTCCACCAAAGGGAATGGTCCCTCTGATGGGGCTCATACCTGCCTTGTTCTTAGTTGTACCCCTGTCTGGTCTTGTTGTCTGTCTGCCTCTGATCTCAGGACCATTCCCTCCTCAGATCCTCCTCACTATTAGATACTTTCCAGTTCTTATGCCATGAGTCCTGTAGGTGATGTGAATCTTTCTAATCTTCTCTCTCTGTGAGCCTGTTTCCTCATTTGTAAATTTTGGGAAAAGTAATACCTCTTAGGATTGTCGGCAGACAAGGTAAAGACCCCATAGTTGGTGCTGGGTACATAGTAAATGCCTACTTCACAGTGGCTGGAGTCTCACTACATACTCATTTCCCTCGTTTTTCTCAGTTTTGTGGTAGGTGACTGTTCCCAGAGCATTTTCAGAAGACAAGTGATCAGGAGTTAGAGAAAACTCTTTAAATAACATTAGTAACGGATTCCATTTATGAGGCCAGAACTAAAATTGTTTTGTATCAACCATCTCATTTAACTCCCACAATAGTCCTGTGAGGTAGCAACTCTCATTATTACCCTCTGCCCCCTTACAAACCAGGACATTGAGGCTTAGAAATAACGTGCCCAAGGTCATACAGTTATTAAATGGAAAAGTCAGATTTATTATTTATTCATTTTTTCAGCAATTATTTATTGAGTGTGTACTGTGTGCAGGCCTTGTCCTGGGCAGTTGACTCAGTGCTCTTATAAAGACCGAGTAAGAATAAAGGGATTTGATTAGTCAGGGAGATCTGGGAAGGCTTTTCAGAGGAAGGAGCAAACACAGCAAGAGTCTGAAGGAGGGAGGAATTGTTTCCAGGGTCTGAGCTGAACCCTTCTGCCAATCCGAGAGTCAATTTAGGGCTGCAGGAAGTTTTTGAAGGGCAACTTGGGCCCTGATTGGATATCCAAGGATGAGCACTCACTACCTTCAGTGGGGTGTGATAGGAAAGGAAGTTCTGGCCTCAGGAAGCCTACATGGTCCTCACACACTAGACCCGAGGGAATGGTGTAGAGGACGCAGCTGGCTCTACTCCTACCCCCCTAGCTGACGGCTCACCTCTAGAGATTGAGGAGACTTCTTGCCACAGTAACCATCTCTGGAAGTATTGTTCCTTGTCCTTGGGGAGCCTCCAGGCAGCTGGGGCTGAGGAATGGTAGCCGGAAGGAGTTACAAAAAGGTAATTTTGTACAGTGTGCAGAGAGCTCAACAGAGCCATGTGGGAACAGAGGGGATCTAGTCATCTCCTGGTAGGATGTATTAAGGAAGATGCTCCTGAGGAGATATTTTGATTGAGTGCAAGGAGGGAAGCTAGGGTATTCCAGTTTGAAGAAGGCAAGGGTTCAGGCTTTGGTGTCTGACCAACTGTCGGATGATTTCATCAGTGTATGTATGATAAGGGACACTATTAGAGGTCCCTTATAGAGTGGGTGTGAGGATTGTTGTTATTTGCCGTTGAGTCGCCCCCCGACTCATAGCGACCCCTCCTTGGGTTTCCGAGGCAGTATCACTACGGAAGTAGGATTGCCCAACCTTCCTTCCGAGGAGTGGCTGGTGGGTTTGAACCGCCAGCCTTCTGGTTAGCAGTCAAGTGCTTTAGCCACTATGCTCCCAGAGCTCCCAGGGGGTGTGAGGATTAGCTGATATTAATGTAAATCTCATAGAACAGTGGCCGCACAGATTTAAGAGGCAGTGCAGGTTAATCAACGCCGGCAACGGCCGGAAGTTCAGGGCAGTGTTGCAAAATATCCAGCGTGGCAGGGGCTGTAGTGAGAATTGTGAGCAGAGGTCAAACCAGTCAGGGATACGAATGCCGAGATGAGGATTGACGCGAGATAGGGGGAGGGCACAGTGGTAGCCAGTGAGAAAGCTGCGCCATAACCTGGCAGACGGGGGCAAAGTACCAGTGTTCTTTGTCCTCAAGCCGGTCAGGTAGGGTTTAGACCTAAGGTGGCAGCGACAGTCCTTCCGTGAGGTCGCAGGAGAACGTCCGCTTAGGGCCCGGAGGCTGGTGGGCGCGCGCCACCTGGTGGCTGCGGGAGGTGAGCTCAGCCGGGAGCCGCTGAAACGTAAAATCCGAACTCCGGAAAACAGCAGCGCGGGACAGGAGTTTGGGAATCTTCCAATTAGGCTCAGTCTCTACTTCACCTCCATTCTACAGATAAGAAAACTGAGATGAAGGGAAGGTGAGCGAGGCCGGGATAACGAGCCTCTCTTAACTTCAACATAAGAGTATTTTTTTTTTAATGGCTTAAATGGCCCGGGTCTTAGTTTGCCCATCTGTTCTATGGGAAGGAGGTTACATGAAAGAGGAGGAAGAGACACTTTAGTATTTCCCGCCCATCCGGAGGTAAAAGGCTTTAAAGACTTCCCTGGAAAGCACAGTTTTATAGATTCTATTTGCATACGAACACAGTCCCCTAGAGTTAAACCCTCGTCCTTTAATCTCCGGTCCAATTTGTCGCGCAGCAGCGGAAGGCCCTTGAGAATACCCTCAAACCCTGCCCCCTCGGAGCCCCGCCTACAGGGCTGGGCTTCATTGCACGTGCGTTTTCGCAATCCGTCTCTTTGGAAAGACTCATAGTCCGGGCGGGGGTATAAAAGAAATCCTAGGGAGGCTTTATCTTGGGTAAATCACAATAAAGAGAAGGCCATGAAATAATCCTTTATTAAACTTTTATGATAAGTATTATCAGGGCTCGTGAAGTCGAAAGGCCTTTCGACCTTTTCTTCTCAGGGCTGCTTATTCTCTCTTCCACCCCTTTAGTTGCTGGCGTCCCGCGTGGCCGGCCTCCCAGGACGGACTCTAATTCCCAGCGTGCTCCGCAGGGCCGTGCGTGGCAGCAGCGCATGACGTCAGGGGAAGGAGCTGGCCAGTGCTGAGGGGGCGCGGCGCGGAGGGGCGCGGAGCCCGGCGGCTCGGGGCCCAGAGAGCGCCGCGGCCGGGTGCCGGCCGGCCCCTGACAGCCCTCCCTCTAGCAGGCCACGACGACGACGAGAGTGCCGGTCATGGCGGAGCAGCGAACCCAGCGCGGACCCTGAGCAACACCGCATGGAGCGGGACGAACGGCCGCCAAGCGGAGGGGGAGGCGGCGGGGGCTCGGCGGGGTTCCTGGAGCCGCCTGCCGCGCTCCCTCCGCCGCCGCGCAACGGTGGGTGAGAGGCCCGTAGAGCCAATAACCGGCTCCCCTGTCCCCGATCCCAGGGATTCTCCGCCTTCAGACGATTCTTAGTCTGGGACCCCGCAGCTTCTGCGAACTCCCGTCCGGGGTCGCACCGGCCCAGGGTCCCCTCAGCGTGAACCTTCACCTCGGTCCCCTTCAGCGCGGACCCTTCCTCTTCGCCTCGGTCTTACTCAGTGTGCACTCTCTCTCTACCCAGTCCCCTCAACACCGAGGTACCCCCCGTGGTCTCCTCCACGCCGACCCTCCCCCTCCGGTTCCCTCAGTTTAGACCTCCCCTCCCCCCCGTCCGCTCGGCGCGGGTCCTCCCCCCTCCCCCCGGGTTCTCTCAGCGAGTACCCCTCTCCCGCTCTCCCGGCCTTCTCCCGCCGAGCCCTCCCCTCCCCCCCGTCCCCTCAGCGCGGTTCTTCCTCCTCTCGTCCCGTCCCTCTTGTCCCCTCCGCGCTAGTCTTTCCTCTTCTCCCGGGGTTCCCTCTGCTAGGGCCTTTCTCCCAAAAAGTCCTCTCAACGCCAAAGCCTCCCCTCCCCCCAAGTCCCCTCAGCGTCCATCGGGTCCCTCCTCAGCGGACGCTCCCTTCTCTTCCTGCCGACCGACGCCACACCCTCGCATCCCTTCCTTTTCTCTGTCCCTCACCTTTCTGAGCATTTTTCGTGTCTTCCTGGGCTGCTCCTTAGCACTGCGAGCCGTTCAGCTCCGCGCGGATCCCCGTTGGCTGGGTTCCGCTCCTCTCTTTTTCGGACCGCTCCGTTCTGCTGCCGACCCGCTTTCCCGTGGGCCCTGCTCCCCATCCCCCCACCTTTCCGTGGCCGCCCACCCTCCCCTGCGTACCTCCGCTCGGCTCGGCCCCCGCCCTGGCTCGGAGCCCCTTCTGCCTGCCCGGGGCTCCGGCACACCTGCCTCCTGTGGCCCCTTGTTACCGGCTCGACTTCAGTTGTCCTCTTCGCGGATCCTGGACCCCAACCAAGCTTTGAGAATTCCTCACCTGGCCCAGCCCTCCGTCCCGCTCTCCCCCCTGCCCCCACGTCCGGACTGAGACCTCAGGTTCCTCGGGGTTGTTTCGTGGCGTACTCTCCCTCCTCCCTCCCGTTCCCTCCCCCGGCCGGGTGTTTTATTTGTATCTGTTTGATATTTCCCCCATCGTTGTTTGCAGCGGAATGTTTTTATTGGTAACGTGTAAGGAGCTTTTGTGAGGTCGTAAAAGGTGAACTTTTGAACTTGGAAAGCGCCCTGGAGCAATTAGCGCCGGCGATAGCCCCGGGAGGCCTGCATTACAAAGGGTGCTCGTCCTGGCTGGCAAACGCTTCGGCGGCAAACTCGATTTATTTATTTATTTGCCCTGCCTTCCACCTTTCACGTCTCCTCATTTCCGAATAAAGGGCAGGCTTCCGAAGATCCGTGCCTCCTCCCCTCCGTGCGCCATAAACTCGCAATTCTGTGAAAGATATAGGACCGGAGAGTGTCTAACAAGTAACAGATTTCAAATTGAACACAAACACTCGGGACAGTTAGGAGGCACTAAAAATTAATTACTTCAGCAAGAAGTTTCTCAGGATAGTGACCTGGCAGGTGTGAGGAAAATAACCTGAAAATAGGTCATTTTAGGAGCTCAGTTGTTGAATGAATGAATTGCTACAAAAGGGGAGAAATCTTGGGATGGATCTGTCTGTGCCTTCATGTGTATTAACTCATCAGACATTTATTGCTGATTCTGTGGAGCTGATATTTTTCCCAGTTAAGGGAAAAGTGTATTTAGGTGAGAGCCGGGTCACTTCATTTGATGTTGCTGACCACATAGTGATGTGTTTTCTAAGCTCTTATCCTTTTTAAAGATGTGTATGATATGTGGTATCTAGGTGGTTGGCAGTCCGTAGGGTGTCTTTGGAGACTAATTTCTGAATGTGAACATGTTTGAAATCAATAAAATCCCCAGCCACAAAGGAGGAGGCTGGAATTCACTTAGGGTAGAAAGAAGACAGTATCAGAGGAACAAAGGATTTCTTTAATGCTTTTGACTTTTTAAGCTAGTTTGTGTGACAGTTTGGTTTGTTGTTAATGTGTGAATGGAGCAAATCTTGAGCTAAAATTTACCATGCTGATATTTTACCCAAGTCCCAAATTATAGTCCATATTAGCATGTATATTTTCATAATGCTTTCCCATGTGAATACTTCCTGTACCCACCTGTGCGTAACACCAATATGATGATGAAATTTATGATAGACATTATTTTCAGTTCTACTTGACAATAATATGGTAAAGGAAGCTTAGAGATTACATTTGCTATTAATTATTCATTAGTACATTTAAAAGAACTCAATGGTGATTTTAACTCTTAATCGGATTTCCCATTCATAGTCTCATTTCCTGAATTGGTCAGAATCATTTAAAAGAATGTTAGTGAGCAGCCCATTTAGGCTAAGGTGGCTTTACTATTTTATTTTCCATCAGTCTAATTTAGTGCTTCAAATACTTCCTTTTTTTGGGGAAAATGCAATGGGAACTTTTGGCAGTTTGTATAGAAGAAAATACATGAAACACTAGATAGACTTGTTTTTATTTTACTTTTCAGAAACGTGTACTGTTTTACAATTTGTGTTCATTAACTCTTGCAAACTTAACCTCCTTACAGAAGAATTACAGAAAATGTTAGTTTACCCAAAGAATAGTGGGAACATTTTTTCCTCCTACTTCTTAATTAATATTTTTCTTCAAAAATAAATGGAAGTGCTCAAAGTCTAAGCTTTGAGGGAGAGTTACTTTGCATCAGTCTTTATCCTCATGACTGATTTCCATTTTGTATAAAATATTTGTAATAGTCAACTATCTAGATAGATGATTTTTTTGGTTTATATCATGAAAAAATAATCTGGAGGTGGAATTTTAGAAATGTCTTCCTGCCGGAACCGCCATTGATGCTGAATTTGTTGTGTGCTGTCGAGTCAGTTCCGAGATGCTGAATTTACAGTCCTCTAAATGGTTTTTATTGTATCGGAACAGAGTTGCCAGTATTTTGATGTACCATTACCCTTCTAGGAATTCCCTTTGCTGACTCTGCTGAATATTTTAAGTTGTTACTTGTGGGTTTTCATAACAAACATAAAATGAACTCATTTAGTCATAATAGAGGACTGTTCCCCTTTGGGTTTTCAGAAGAAGATGAATGATTTAAGGAAGCATTTTTTATGGTGAATGTTACATTTGTTCATTTTAAGAGAATGAGGGAGTAGACTTAAATATTTAAAGCAGAGGAAGGTTATAAGCTATTTTAAGTAATTAAAAGCATATTTTATGTAGTAATTGTACTTTGGAGGAAATGGGGAAAGTTCGCTCAATAACATGATGTCTTCCCGCCCCCCGCTGTGACTGTACTGTTCAAATGTTTATATCTAAAAATAAATTAAAATTTTATTTCATGACAGTTTATCACTTTAGTTTTGTGACTTTTAAAATGAAGTTAATTCTGAGTTATTTCAGAATTTTCTATTTTCACCTTTAAAAAAAAAAAAGCCACATACTGTAGTAGTGCAATTCTTTAGTACAAACACCACGGAGTTGTTTTAATAGGTTATGTGACCTCCAAAAAACACTGAAAGACAAAAATGAACAAATTGGCTGGAGTTTTTGTGTAGCTAAAGTGGGAGATGACCATACTTTCATTCTCAAATGTAAAATCTAAATTCTTAGCATTCTGGTGCATGTAATCAAAATATGGTCATGACTTGCTTCTCAATTTGTAAGTCATTCTGAATTCTATAGCAAAATAGGGTGTGTGTGTACATTCATTAACACGTGAAAGGGAGCTTGGTGGGGAGGAGAAGAAGGAAGCTAAGGAAAAAAACAAACTGCTGGTAAATTTCCTAATTTCTTAGGCTATGCCCAACTCATGCATTTCCATGTTTTACTCATAATTTCTTGGTTTCTCAAAAATTTTCCCGTTTTCTTGGGGCTGTGGCACAAGGGTAGAAAGTGGACTTTAGAGTAAAAATACCTGATTTTAGGGTAGTAAAGGATGATGAGTAGGAACGTACTGTATTATTGGTAAGGAAGTTTCTTACAGCATTTCTAGTGCTTGCTGTGCAAATTGGATTTAAATTGCTAATGATAGTTGCGTGTTTTGAGGACTAGGGCTGGATTAGTAAATTTTAACTTGTGTTAAGATGCCATTATTTTGTTTTTACAACTTAATGGATATTTTTTGGTTTGTGCTGAGTAAGTTGGTCCGTTAATAAATTGTGCCCAAATTGCAGATTCTGGCTTCTGAATGTCAAGATCTTGAGGGTCTTTTAATATTTTTTGCTTCTTGTGTTTACTTTTGCGTTGTAGGCAAGGTAAATGGCACTTCTCTGCTCAGTATTTTTTCTGTGTGTATAATTAGGTAAAAAAAGTTAAATTTGGGTAGAATGCTTTTAAGAAAAAATTTTACATTGTTGGTCAAATTTGTTCTTTTAAAGTAGGACAGTAAAAAAGCCTTATTTTGTGACCCAGATTCTAGTAATTTTGTATGTGAAAAGGGGTCAACCTCAGAAAAATCAAAATTCTAAGTCAGCAGATAAAAAATACTGGATTAGCACAGAAAGTGTACTGAAAACAGTTTTAAACAACTTTAGCGCACACAAGTAGCAATCTAATACTGTATATCCAATTCTTTGTAATACTTTGGAAGTATTTACAAAACCAACAAATTTGAAGAAAAATATTTTATTTCAAATTTTTGTCATCTTAAGGTTAATTTTATAAAAAACCTTTCTTGGCCTAGGTAACTTTTTAAGGATTTATGGATGCCTTTGAGTAATAATTAGAGTTCAGAAATACAGAATTACAAAAAGTGGGCAGGAAGGGAGTTTTGGTACTCAGCAGGTAATTCTTTTTCTGGTATTGGGCTTTAAACCCCTGATAGAGCAGAAGTTTCAGATTCAGCTGAGCTTAACCTTAAACAAAACAAAACAAAACATATATGTATACACACACACACACACACACAATTTTGAAATGCAGTCAAGCTCAGTCTTCAGTTTATTCCTTGTTTTCCAGCATGACTTATTATTACGAAAAAGATAAAAGGCTAATGGTAAATTAGAAGGAAACCATTGTAAGTTTACTAACCTTTTCAGTGTGATTTAGTAGTAACTATAGAATAGAGAACTTTATTTAAAAGAATAAAATGTTTCCTACTTTATTTATTTCTTTATTCTTTATTACCTGCTATTTAACAGCAGCCTGTGTAGAATAGCTTCTCAAGAAAAAAGGTGTGGTTTTTTTTTTTTTTTTCTAGTTACCATGAACATCCAATTACTTCAGCATATTTGTTGAAAATATTTTTTTTCAACTTAAATTACTTTTGTTTCTCTATTTTTTTTTTTTTTTTTGTGTGGTTTTTTGAGCTGGTTACATTTACTTAAATAAGACTCTAGTAGTGTAACCTGGTAATTCTAATTAACAGTGATTTAGTTTGGGAGTGGACCAGAATTTCCTCAGCTGGCTGCTGGGGAGCTGAATTGCTTTTTTCCCCACCCCCAACTGCACCAAATCTTTTGATCCCCAAGCTACAGTGGTTGTCATTTGAGAAAGCAAACTGAGAGAAAATAAGTTGTTAAAGTAGCCTACTCTGAGGCTTTGTTTGCAATTTGGAATTTTTGTTCAACAAAAATTACAGAAATAATTGAACTCTCATATTTTTGTCTGGAAAGGAGAAAACTGACCAAACTCTCATGTCTAAGTAGAAAAATTCTAAGTTTCATGACAATTGCATTTACTGTTTAAAAACTGTGAGGCTGTTATAATATTGACAATCGCTATTTCAAGAGAACCATTCTAGTTATAAATTCATAGAAGACTTTCAAGTGTTTTGAATTTCTTTAGAAGTGGTTGTGGGGAAACAAAAATTAGCATCTGTGCAAAACAAAATTTTTCATTTAAAGTAGTTTGTGGTTTCTGTATCAGCATCATGTAAGTTCAAATAGAGAGTCACAAGTTCTTGTCTTATACTAAATACATTTTACAAATTGTTTTTATTAAGAATTAACCTCAAAAAGTATTTTCAAATGATGAGGTCTTTGGGTTTTAATTGCAACTTCTATACACTTCAATTTGTTTATGCTAGAGAAGCTATTCAAGCATAAACCACAGATGGCAGTGCTACTATATTTTTGTATTTTCTCGACCTATTCTCTAAGTTGGTGTCAGTTGTATGGGCACTGTAGATAGGTCAGCTGGCAGGTATAATGTTTCCATAACCAATTCCCTAGGCAGCAACATGTAATGTATTCGGGGAAACAAATCCGGGCATTTGATTTGAAGATAGACTCTGTGGGTGGTTTGAGCCAGAAGAGTCACTTTTCTCTCATAACCCAAATGAGAAATTTTTATAAAAAAGAATTTGATAATAGTGATAGAGGGAATTGTTATTGTAATAAGCTAGGACATGATGGAACTACAGTGGTTATTAGTAAAAGATGTCTTTAACATATTTTCATTGGAAATAATTTATCATGTGTTAAAGTATATTCAAGAAGTGTAATTTTGAGAGAGAGAGACATGCACAACAAAATTCCTCACGTGAAAAAGGTAGATAGCTTTTTGGCTTTTATTTCCAACTCCTTCTGTTCATAGTTATGTGAAGTGTTATCTTCCGTAGACATCTGTCTTTAAAAAAAAAAAAAAATCAGAGGTTTATGAGTGGATTCTGCTTACTCTTCCAATCCATCATTGCAGTGCCAAAATTTGTGTTTTCTATTTTTTTCCTTTGAAAATGATGAACATAATTGATTAATTAAACAGATAAAAGAATAATAAAATTTGTGTGGTATTTTGCCTATGGTATTTCAAAGGAAACAGGGCCAAAAGGAAACAGATATAATCTCACAGTTTAATCTATAAAAGAACAGAGGACAGATTGATTTAGTGAAAGGTACTAGCTTAATCTATATTTAATTTTCATTTAAAAATTAAGGTTTAATTTATATGCTTATTTTAATCCTGAAGTTGTATTACCTTGGAAGAATTAAGAATTCAGCCTTGACAATTTTTGTTAATTTCTTATGTTCTTGTGGATGAGATGCAGTCTGTCTTTTTTTTTTTTTTTTTCAAATCATAGTTAGAGGACAGTACTATGTAGCCTTACATAGTTTGTGTCTTGCTTCTTCATATGTTACCTTTTAAAATGAATAAATGATTAATGAAATAGTACTAAGTTGGGTTATATTATTTTATCATTTATCATTTGTTGATGATTCATTACCAGAATATTTATTTCAGGCTTAATCTCTTTCTATTTATTGAGCCCTTAAGTTTGTTTGTTGTAATCTCTAAATAAATGGTTCTCGAAGTGTAGTCTTTTTGCATTCTTAATAAATTTTAAGAGTATAAAATGGGTCTTGAGACCACTCAGAGCAAAATCGGTGAAAATCCTTGGTCTAAACCTTCCAACTTGATGTGTAACAAAAAGGTGATCTCACCAGACACTGTTGTTACTTTGGGCTTTTTTTTTTTTTTTTAATTATTGAAAGTGATTTCATATCAGTTTAAATTTTCTTTGTTTTGGACTACATGAAATGTGTAGTAAGTAGATCAACCTTACTGAGTTCACTGATAGGTTTTTGTTTCCTGCTTTGCTAAACCTGTTACTTAGTTAGCAAGTATCTCCTGGCAGGAGTTTTCCAAAAGAACCACTTCCCTTCTCAAGAGTAGACTTAAAATTGTGGAGATAAATCTGGCAGCCTCATAATTTCTTGATAAGAGTTGTTGCTATAAAAATAATGAAATATTTATAAAGAATAGTCAGATGTTGCTTTTCAACATTTCCATCAATAGCTTGCTTGCTTGCTTTCATCGGACATGTTTGGCTTTCCTTGAGTGAGTCTTCTAAAGTTGTGATTTTGGCATGCAGTTTTGCAGGTTGGTTTGCCTTTAGCCAAGTTTTCACTGAGGTAGTAATAAAATCTGTATATAGGAGAAACATCTCTAGTTTTAGTCTAAGAATACCCTTTCCTAGAGTGAGTAACATTTTAATGTAAGTCAATTACTATATTGTTAAAGAGTTATTCCTTGGGGTAGTAGCTACATGGATCTCCTTCTGTAGTGAGCTTGCTGGGAGAATGTGATTAACAATAAGGACTTACTGGAACAGAATTTAAGATGAAGCCTGGTGGGTAGTTAAAGATCCATGAGATATTTGGGTTTCCTTCTTGAGAGCTCTGTGATTATCTTGATGTTCTTAAAGTTTCACTTAGTGTACCTTTTAAGGAATTTTTGTGTTTCGTGGGAGTTGTAGCTTAGGCATAAGAAGAAACAAAACTTTCTCATTTTAATACTTGAATTTTATTTTAAGTTTTAGAAGAAACCTTCAAATGAGTTCTTCCTCAGCTGAGTTAAAAAAGCTGTTTTTACTAAACCTAATAATTGAGGTAGATTTGTTTTCTTTCTTTTATATCCCTGTTATACTCGTGAAATCTAACCTGTCAGGACACTTCCTTTCTAGCCTTGCAGTCCTTCCCCCAACTTGCCTTTTTAGCAGGATAATAAACCACCTGGCGGGGGGGACCTCCCCGTTGACATCCATTTAGAGGGCTTTGTGTTTTGGAAATGGAAGTAGTCCCAGCCTGGGAGGGAAAATTTTGGATAGATGGTGGAAGAGGGATAGAGTAGGGACTCTGGAATCTTGTAAAATAAAGATCATAGCTATGTGACTTTGTCACTTCTCTGAACTTTACTTTTCTCCTTTAAAGATAATAACAGCAAACATTTATATAGTACTTATTATATAACATTCTAAGCACCTTACACAAATGAGTTACACTTTTGACCTTATAATCCTGTGAAAGTAGGTGCTCTATTATCATCTTCGTTTTACAGAAAACTTAGGTCCAGAAAGGTTGAATCCCAGATTTCCCAGCTAGTAACAGTATTAATAATTTGTGTTCTCAATATTTTTCCAGCCCCCCTCCCATACTCTAATGTTTCCAGAATCAGCTATAGGGTTATTAAGGAGCTCTGGTAGCACAGTGACTAAGGCATCTGACTGCTATCCAGAAGGTTGGCGGTTTATTAGGATTAGGGACAAGTTCTACAAGGTGCCAAGCATAGTATCTGCCCCAAAGTACATACTGGAAGATCTAGGCCACTGATGGTTGTTGAGGCTGAGGGACAGAATTTAACTCCTAGAGATTAAAACTAATTGCCATCAAGTTAATTCTGATTTATGGCTACCCCACATGTGTCAGACTAGGATTGTGCTCCAAAGCATTTTCAGTGGCTGATATTTTGGACTTTATTCTGATGTGCCTCTTGATTGACTTGAACTTCTAACTTTTTGGTTCACAGCTGATGATGATAACTATTTGCATCATCCAGGGACTCCCAGAGATGATTGTTGTTGTTAGGTGCTGTCAAGTAGGGTCCAGCTCATGGTGACCCTATGTATGACAGAACGAAACACTGCCCGGTCCTGTGCCTCACAATCCTTGCTATACCTGAGCCCATTATTGCAGTGGCTGTGTCAGTCCATCTTGTTGAGGACCTTCCCCTTCTTGGTTGGCCCTCCACTTTACCAAGCATGATATCCTTCTCCAGGGAATGGCCCCTTCTGACAATATGATCAAGGTCGGTGAGATGAAGTCTGGCCATTCTCCCTTCCAAGGAGCATTCCGGCTGCACTTCTTCCAGGACAGATTTGTTAGTTCTTTTGACGGTCTATAGTACTTTCAGTGTTCTTCGCCAGCACCACAACTCAAAAGCATCAACTCTTCTTTGGTCTTCTTTATTTACTGTCCAGCTCTCACATGCATATGAGGCGATCAAAAATACAATGGCTTTGGTTAGGTGTACTTTAGTCTTCAAAGAGACATCTCTGCTCTTCAGCACTTCAAAGAGGTCTTTTGTAGCAGATTTGCCTCGTGGCAATGTGTTGTGTGATGTCTTGACTGTTGCTTCCATTGGTGTTGATTGTTGAACCAAGTAATATGAAATCTTTGACAACTTCAGTCTTTTCTCCATTTATTGTGATGCTGCTTATTGGTCCAGTTGTGAAGATTTTCATTTTATGTTGAGATGTGGTTCATCCTGCAGACTGTAGTCTCTAATCTTCATCAGTAAGTGCTTCAAGTCATCTTCATTTTCAGCAAGCAAAGTTGTGTTGTCTGCATATCACAGGTTGTGAGTCTTCCTCCAATCCTGATGCTGTGCTCTTCTTCATATAGTACAGCTTCTTGGATTATTTGTTCAGCATACAGATTGAATAAGTTTGGTGAAAGGATATAAACCTGATGCACTCCCTTCCTGATTTTAAACCATGAGTTGTCCCCTTGTTCTGTTAGAACAACAGCCTCCTGGTCTATGTACAGGTTCCTCATGAGCACAATTAAGTGTTCCAGAATTCCCATTCTTCTCAGTGTTATCCATAATTTGTTATGATCCACACAATTGAATTCTTTTGCATAGTCAATAAACCACAAGTAAACATGTTTCTGGTATTCTTTGCTTTCAGCCAAGATCCATCCGACATCAGCAATGATATCCCTTGTTCCATGTTGTCTTCTGAATCCAGCTTGCATTTCTGGAAGTTCTCTGTCATTCTAGTGCTGCAACCATTTTTGAATTACCTACAGCAAGATTTTACTTGCATGTGATATTAATGATACTGTTAAATAATTTCCACATTCTGTGGGATCAGCTTTCTTTGGAATAGGTACAGATATGGATCTTTTCCAGTCAGTTGGCCAGGTGGCCACCTTTTCTACATTTGTCATAGCCATGTAAGTGCTTGCAGCACGGCATCCATTTACTGAAACATCTCAGTGGGTATTCTGTCAATTCTTGGAGCCTTGTTTTTCACCAGTTCCCTCAGTACAGCTTTGACTTATTCATTCCTGGAGATTAGAGAGTTTCAAAGATCCACTTTTTTTAAAAAACAAAACAAAACAAAACATTTTATTGAAATACAATTTATGTACGGTAAAATACACAAAGCTAAATTGACATGGGTTAATGCTTTTTTTTTTTTTTGGCAGTGTTCCCTCTCCTCCCACCCCGGTAACCAAGAAAGTAAGTTTCCTTCCGTATATAAACCTTTCCTTGACTTTTTACAATAAAGAACTAATACTGTATTTGTCCTTCTGTGATTGACTTACTTCACTCAGCATAATGTCCTCCAGTTTATCGATGTTTTGCAGATTTTACACTATTCTTTAGTGTTGCGTAGTATTCAATTGTGTGTATGTACTATAGTTTGGTTATCCATTCTTCTGTTGATGAACACCTAGGTTATTTCCATCTTTTTGCTATTGTAATAGTGCTGCGATCAACATTGTTGTTGTTGTTGTTGTGTGCTGTCGAGTTGGACCCGACTCATAGAGACC
>NW_006922198.1:971359-980287 GCF_000298275.1 Orycteropus afer afer
ACCTGGAGTATTTCTGTTGGGAGTGGCACAAAACAATGTTCTGGGAGGTGCCCACTCTCTCTCAGGTGCTTAGAGTTCTGATGCTATAATTGGCTAGTTTGACCACCCTGCAGGCTCTAAAGGAGACCTCCTGGAGGCAGAACTCTCTCTGACTCCTGGTTGAAGAAGATGTGCTGCTGAAAGAGACACGGGCTCCTGAGACACGTGTTGCTGGCAAAGAGACGCAAGAGACAAGCATTGCTGAGTGAGACCAGCACTGCTGGTAAAGAGACTGTGAGAGACTCTTGGCTGAGGGATGGTGGGCTGGAGAGAGAGACTGAGCATTTTTCCTGAACTCAAATTGTAGCCTGGTGCTTCCCTAATAAACCTCATAATCTGTGAGTTCTGTGTGGCCATTGCAGTGAATTATCGAACCCAGGAGAGAGGTGGTGGGTGCTTTGGGAGGAACAGTTGGTGAAAGGGCTGGAGGGAGGCAGCATGTTTGGCCTTGCAGTAATAGGCCTTGGGTTACTGCCGGTAATCCTGTCTTCCTCTTGTGAGATTAGAGGAGGTCAGAAGATGTGGCCTCCTTGCCGTTTTTGCAGTTGGTTTCTGGGTTATGTCATCATGTGTGTTAATGGTCGGTTGTTGTTTGCTGTTGTTGGTTCTCTGTCCTAAGGACTTCCTTTAGCATCTCTTGTAAGGTTGGTCTGGTTTTAACAAATTCCCTTAATTTCTCCTTATCTGGAAATGTCCAGATTTCACCATCAGGACATTTTTTGAGGGACAGTTTTGGTGGGTATATAATTCTTGGTTGGAAATTTTTTCTTTCAGGGTTTTATATATACCCGCCCATTGTCTTCTCGCCTGCATGGTTTTTGCTGAGAAATCTGAGCTTAGTCTTATTGGTTGCCAATTGTGGGTAACTTTTTGTTTTTCCCATGCTGCTTTCAGTGTTCTTTCTTTGTCTTTGGTTTTGGTGAGTTTGATGAAGATATGTCTTGGTGATTTTCTTTTGGGGTCTTTCCTGTTTGGGGTTCATTGGATTTCTTGACTGGATATATTCTCATCTTTTATCATACCAGGGAAATTCTCTTCCAACAAATTTTTGACAGTTTTTTTCTGTGGTTTTGTCTGTCTCTTCTTGTTCTGGAATTCTGATTACACGCAAGTTAATCCTTTTGGTGGTATCCCACATGAACCTTAGGCTTTCTTCACTTTGTTTTGATCTTTTTTCTGATGGATCCTTTCCAAAGAAGTATTGAAGTATTTGCCTTTGATCTCACTAATTGTGTCTTCCTCTTCCATTGGTTCAGTTCTCCTTTGCCCATTCAATGTGTTATCTATTTCTGAAAGTTTAGTATTAATCTTCTGGATTTCTCTCTGTAGATTTTGTATCATTTCTGATTTTTTGTTTGTTTTGTCATTTTGTTCTTGTAATGTCTTTCAAAATTGTTCCAGAGTTTTCTCTGTTTTCCTCCATTTTGTCAGTGTTTTCCTTGATCTGTCTCTCAATCCATTGAAGGTACCTAAACATAATTCTTTTGAATTCCTTATCAGGGAGTTCTAGTGCTGCTTCTTCCTTAGGGATGTGTTCTGGGTCTGTATCATGGCCCCTTGTTTCTCCTGCGTCTTTGTGTGCATTATGATGCTCTGTTGTCTTTGAGGCATTGTGACGATTTTGTGTTTATATTTAATTGGTGGTTGTATGTTGGAGTGACTTGCCCATGATTTTCATTTTCTTTGTTTTGCTTGGATTTTAAGTAAGCAGGGTACTGTGCTCCTCAGTTTGCCAGTTGGCAGCACTTTTACACTCACTACTTGTCTCCTTTCCCATTGTCAATCTTCCGTATGTCCCTGCTGCCATTGGCAAATAGAGCCTATTTTTAGGTCCCTGGAATCTGAATGAGAATGCTGTCACTTTAAAATCCAATATGGTCACCTCTTGTAAACATTCAAAATGACTGTGCCCTCAGTCACTTTAAATATCCAAAATGGCCGCTGTTTGTAAACAATCAAAATGATTGCACCCTCCAGACAGCCCGAAAGTCCACACCTTAGGTTGTCTCCCTCCTTGCTGTTTACCTTCCTAGTCATAGGCCAGAGCGCAGTCGTCACTGCAGACCTTGGTGTTCAGGGCTGATCTTTAGGTCAATTCTCAGGTCCCAGCACCACTTGGAAATATTCAGGCTGTTGGTGCTGTCAGAGTAGCTGACAGTCCGCTGGTCTGATCGTCTCTGTACTCACTGTTTTCATGCAGGTTTTTCCACTAGTTGGTGCCAAATCTACTTCTTCATGTTGTTGTTATGTGCCATGGAATCATGCTCCAGCCAAGTTGACACACAACCTTAATTGTCACAAAGTGGGAATGTAAAATGGTACCATCACTTTGGAAATCACTTTGGAAGTTATATGATTTAGCAATTATTCTATGTATCTAAATTCTACCATATAACTAAATTCTACTATGTATCTACTCAAGAAGAATGAAAACATATTTTCACTAACTAAGGAGTTGTTGTTGTTGTTGTTGTTATGTGCTGTCTAGTCGGCCCCGACTCATAGCAACCCCTCCTTGGGTTTCCGAGGCAGTCTCACTACGGAAGTAGGATTGCCCAACCTTCCTTCTGAGGAGTGGCTGGTGGGTTTGAACCGCCAGCCTTCTGGTTAGCAGTCAAGTGCTTTAGCCACTATGCTACCAGAGCTCCCAACTAGGGAGTAGACCTGTATTAATTTGGATGAAGAGAAAAGCAATATACAATAAGGGGGAGATTAGAACAGTATCATTAAGGCAAAGGAAGACACTGGGAAATGCACAAGAGTTACAAACAACAAAAGTAAATGCTATTACATATGCAGTCCTGCAGTATCAGTAAAAACAAATGGTAATCTACAAGTGAATACATAGGCATAAGAGCAAGCTGAACATGTGTGGGTAGGTAAATGGGACTACACCAAGAAGTATATATAGGTTTGGCAGAGGATATTTCTACATACATATTTGTATGTTGTTGCTGTTACGTGCTGTCGAGTCGGCCCCGACTCATAGCGACCCCTCCTTGGGTTTCTAAGGTGATACCACTGTGGAAGTAGATTGCCCAACCTTCCTTCCGAGGAGTGGTTGGTGGGTTTGAACCACCAGCCTTCTGCTTAGCAGTCAAGTGCCTTAGGCACTATGCTACCACAGCTCCTATATTTGTACTGTAAATATATACATTTTTAAATACATATGTATACACGTGTGTGTATACACATGTATATTGTATAGGTATAGTATATTGTTGTTGTTGTTATGTGCTGTCGAGTCAGACCTGACTCATAGCGACCCCCCTTGGGTTCTGAGGCTGTATCACTACGGAAGTAGATTGCCCAACCTTCCTTCCGTGGAGTGACTAGTGGGTTTGAACCACCTGCCTTCTGGTTAGCAATCAAGTACCTTAGGCACTATGCTACCAGAGCTCCTTTGTTTTGTTATATATATATAATTTTTCATTGTTGTTACTTCTCTAATAATCCCCACAATCATGAGTATTGCCTGTGAGTTTTGTGTAGCTGCTGCAACAAATTATTGAACTCAGCAGAGAAGTAGAGAGTGCCATGGTAGGGACAATTGATGTCTGTCTGACTTGTGCCTCATAGAAATCAGCCTTGTGCTTATGCTGTTGATGGTGACTGCCTCCCCCTCTTAAAATAAGGGAAGGTAGGACAACTCCTCCCCCATGCCCTTTTTGCAGCTCCTTTTACAGAGGACAAAGGCCACCTTTTCCTAATCTGCATTCCCCAATGTAGCCAAGCAAACAGTCTGGAGTTTATTGGCCATCTCATCCTAATCTAGTATGTCTAGTCATAAGGGGTCGTGTGAGTCGGGTCTGACTTGATGGCACATAACAACAACAACAACAACAACAACAATAGGTTACAATTCAGGATCAGAAACAAGTTAGGTTACAGTTCTTCAGTCAGGACAGCTTCTCAGTCATGCTACAGGCATGCTTGTTCTGGCCTCTGCCTCTGCCCTGCTTGGGCCAGTGTTAAAAAGCTCTTTTAGCTTTGCTGATAGGTGCCCAAGGCCAGCAAGCCTCCTACCAAAGGCACTCAGCTTTCTTGGTCCCTGGGCTGGGAAGCCCAATGCTCCATCTTATGCCAGTCTCTTGACTCTGTTAGTTTTGCTACTTCTGCTGTCTTTCTGCCATCTCAGCAAAGTGTTACAGCTCCTCTTTCTGTCTTCCAGGTCCATCGAGCAGGTCCAGTGCAGGGATCTCAGGTCCAAGGATGCGTTTAGTCCTGGGTGCTGTTTCTTGATGGTAGTGAGATCTCCCTTTTCTGCTTCTGGTATCTTAAGTCTAGAAAGATGGCAGAAACAAACCAATTCTCACGTTAGGGTTCTGTACACCTTGTGTGGCGCCACCCACAGAAGGGTGACATGTTCCTTATTTACATAATTAGCAAGCTTTCCAGTCCCCTTACTGGATCATAAGTACCTTATGTTTGCATAGTGCACCTGGTGGCACAGTGGTTAAACACCCAGCTATTGACCTTTGACAAAGGGCCAAAATTGATTAAATGGAGAAAGTCTCTTTTACAAATGGTTTTGGCAAAACTGGTTATCTATTTGTAGAAAAGTGGAACAAGATCTACCACCTCACACCAAACACAAAAACTAATTCCAGATGGATCAAAGACTTAAATGTAAAACCTAAGACTATAAAGTTCATCAAGGGAAAAATAGTTCAGAAACACAGAAAATAACATACTGGTGAGGATGTGGAGAGATCTGGACTCTCATATACTGCTGGTGGGACTGTAAAATGATGTAAACACTGTGGAAATCAGTATGGCCATTCCTTAAAAGTTGAAAATAGGCATACTATTTGATCCAGCAATCCTTTTGCTAGGAATATATCCTAAAGAAGCGAGAGCAAGGACATGAACAGTTATATGCACACCCATGTTCATTGCAGCACTGTTTACAATAGCAAAGAGATGGAAACAACCTAACTACACATCAATAGAAGAATGGATAACCAAACTATGGTACATACACACAACAGAATACTATGTAACACTAAAGAATAATGTAGAATCTGCAAAACCCTACATAACATGGATGAACTTGGAGGACATTATGCTGAGTGAAATCAATCACAGAAGGACAAATATTAGTACACTATTGTAAAAGTCAAGGAATGGTTTATATATAAAGGAAACTTTATTGGTTATTAGGGATGGAATGATGGGGAGGGGACACTGCTAGATAGGTTGATAAGTATTGATTTGGGTGAAGGGAAAGGCGGTATTCCAAAAGTGAAGGACCAACACAATAACACTGAGGAAAAGGAAGACAGAGAGGTGCACAAGAGGTACAGACAACAAAGACAAACCCTTTCACGTACACAGTACTGCGTTATCAGTGATAACAAACACTAATCTATGGGTAAATATATTCCCCCCTTTTTTTTAAAATTTACAACTCTTACCATGCAACATTCTCTTTTGTGACTACAATTTTTATTCACTGAGGCAAATTTAGAGTTAATTTCAGAGAGTTTCCCCTCATTTCCTGTAAAGGGATTTTTATCTGCAAAACTCATTTAGCCTTGACAAGAGTCCTGTCCTTTTAATGCTCTGCCTTTGAGAATGTAGGTTCATTAAGCAGGATTGCAAAACTGGAGAACCTCCTTAAATGCTGTTGGACTGTGAAAAGGGAACCCAGGAGGAAAGGGGCAGCAAGTATGGGGGGAGGGGTGGAGAGTGGGTAGTAGGGGACCTGCAGTTGAAATATTCAAATACTCAGTCATTTTACTGGCACCAGGAAACCAGTCAGCCTTTTTGAGGGGAGAAATTAATCACCTAATGTGGGAAATTAAATTTCTTTTCCACCAAAAAATATTCCTTATTCTGCTGACACATCATATCTGAAAGATAGTTGGGCTGGCTGAAATTCATAGTTACCTAATTGCAAGCAGTTTCTGACAGTACTGCCATAATGTGAAAAAGAAAAACATTTATTGTTTGAAGATAACATTTTCTATCCACTGTGAGGCTTTTCAAAATACTTCAGTAAGTTTGGTTTTGATACAGTATGCCCAGTAATGAAAAACAGTTACTGAGAATTTACAGGTAATACTGTGTATGATCATGCCTGCTGGGCCAGTGACTCTTGCTTGAAATTCTTTGGTGACTTCTATGAAATGACAATGGTAATGGATAGCAATAGCAAGAATTATGAGTCTGGACAGGACCGGGCAGTGTTTCCTTCTGTTGTAGAGAAGGTTGCTGTGAGTTGAAGATAACTTGATGGCATCTCATAACAAAACAGTATTTTAAAGTAAATTGCATCACAGTTCTAAAATTTTGCTGTATTAAAAGTCTCCGTTTATTTCCTTATCCAGTATTTGTTTTCCCCTTCTCTTTGTTTTTAATTTTTCAAAGCCATTAAAAATAGCCAGTCATCATTTCACTATCAACATGAAGAAACCGAAGTTACAGTAAGCAATGTTAATATGTTTCCTGTCAAAGTTACAGCAAAGTGACTGTTTCCAGTCAAAAAGTTTATATCATTAGCTTAGGAGGAGACTAATACACTAGGAGCACTGGTGGTCCAGGGGTTATAGATTCAACTCTAAGCCAAAAAGGTCAGTGTGGTTCAAACCCATCAGCTGCTCCACATGAAAAAGATGAGACAATCTGCTTCCAAAGAGATTTATAGCTTTGAAAACCCTGTGGGGCGTTTCTGCCCTGTCCTGTAAAGTCACCATGAGTCACAGTCAACTTGATGGAATTGGGTTTAGTTTTTGGCTTTTTAGACTTTTAAAGTATTGAAATGCTTTTGAAAACAGGTAATATTTTATCTCTAGAGAAAGAAGTATGGTGGTAGGAAGCAGTAAAAAAGAAAGACTTTTTCATTGTACGTTTGTCCTTTTAAATTTCATACCATGTGAATCTGTTGCCTAGTTTTAAAATAAAACAATGAAGAAAAAGCTTACAGTTCTTTACCTCCTTAATGCATAGTAAAAAATCTGGGATTCTAAGTTATAAATCACTAATGTAGATATAGGAGCTCTGATAGCGTAGTACCTAAGGCACTTGAGTGCTATCACCAGAAGGCTGGCAGTTCAAATCACCAGCCACTCCTCAGAAGGAAGGTTGGGCAGTCTACTTCCATAGTGATACCGCCTGGGAAACCCAAGGAGGGGTCGCTGTGAGTCGGGTCCGACTCGACGGCACATAATGACAACAGCTACAACACTGTATGAAATACTGTAAATTTATCTCGACTGAGGAATACTTTGTGTTCCCAGTGGTTTGTTTAGAGAGCAACTTTGGAGCGTTATCTGAGGGACACATCCTGGGGAATAGTTGAAAGTGCTTGCTTATAAATAAAAGCTGGCAGGATGACATTTAGCCTTATTGTGTATTTAGGTTTTAAATGGTAGTGATTTC
This sequence comes from Orycteropus afer afer, assembly GCF_000298275.1. NCBI lineage: Eukaryota > Metazoa > Chordata > Mammalia > Tubulidentata > Orycteropodidae > Orycteropus > Orycteropus afer. Next base: position 978,782 of record NW_006922198.1, read on the forward strand.
TGAACACCTGTGCTTTAAAACCTGTGGTCTTTAGGTATGAGCTGCTTAAGAATCTAATGTTTTTAGAGTTAAAGATGCATGATCATTACATAAAATTTGGAAGATGAAGGAAAAAATTACCTATAATCTTAACCTCCAAGCACCTTTTAACATTTTCTTGTTTTTTTTTTTTTTTTTTACATTTTCCTTAGACTGTAAGATTTTGCTTATTATGGTCATCCTGTGTGTGTGTGCATTATGTATGTTATCATTATGTACTATGCTTTTTTTTTTTTTTAGGATTTGGGTGAAGATTTACAGAGTAAATTCACTTTTCATACAGCAGTTCACGTATACTTTGTCTCATGTCATTGACCAAAATTTACAATGCAGCAGCTCCCCCCCACTTCCTCCCTATAGTTACCTCCTCCCAGTGTCCATCCCTTTATACTCTTCTGCACCCCTGAGCTATCTCCCTGTGCATAAGCAGCCCTTCCTTCTCCCATGATTGTTCTCTCCAGGGCGTGTTGTACTATGCTTTTTGTTTAATTTTAATCTTTTTCCCATTTTACAAACTTGTTCAACATGAATTTAATTAAAACTTTTAATAGTTATATAACAACCCATTATTTTTCATTGCTGAACATTTAGATATTAGTTTAGGTATTTAGATTTCAGTTTCTCACTGTTACAAACAGTGCTGCCCAGACTATTCTTGTGCTTGTTTTTGTTTTGACATTTCTTTGGGATAGATCTTTAGAAGTATGTGTTTATACCTTAGCATACCTTTACTAACAACCAGTTTAACACTGAGATACCTTGTATACTCACATCTAGGGCTGTCAGTAGTACTTAATATTTTTCATAAATGCCTGGTGCTTGAGATAGAATTGAGATACTGTGGTAGACTGTTTGCTCTGTTCTCATAGAGTGATAAAATCATTCTCGATGCCTATGGTACCCTGAACTTTGTAGATTTTTGGCATGAGTCCTCCCACACATGTTGCATTCCCCCTCCGCCCCCCCGCCCCTGGCACCTCAGTCTCTCCAGCCTGGCCAGAGCAGTATTCAGGGATCCTTTTGAGGCTGCTGTCTTTTTCTTTCTATAGATTATGGGGTAACAGGTGGCAAAGACACTCCAGAGCTTTCTCTGATTGCCTTTAAAAATTTCAGGAGGATTTATTTATGTGTGCATGTGTGTATGTATGTGTGTGTGTCTTCTAATACAACTATATCACCTTCCCCAAAGTCTTTAATTTTTCTTCAGACTTAAAAATTAGGTACGTGGTAGTGTTGGGTTGAGAGAGAAGTTAAATTTGTATTCTTTTAGAAGTCTGCATAATTTTGGCATGAGTTCCTCAGTTGTTAAGTGCCGTCGAGTCGTTTCCGACTCATAGCGACCCCATGCACAGCAGAACGAAACACTGCCCGATCCTGCACCAGCCTCACAATCCCTGCTATACTTGAGCCCATCATCGCAGCCACCGTATCAATCCATCTCCTTGAAGGCCTCCCCCTCTTTCGTCG
>NW_006922198.1:990527-1001803 GCF_000298275.1 Orycteropus afer afer
CTTCTGTGTCTGTGTTAATTGGTTTCCCTTTTCTTTGTTGAAGAGGGTCTGTGCAATCCTTCTGCCTAGTCCGCCATCTTGCCGGCCCCTCCTCTTTCCATATCCTTAAAGAATGTTGATGGGATCTGGATTGGGATTGCATTGAATGTATAGATTGCATTGGGTAGAATTGACATTTTCACAATGTTGAATTTTTCTATCCATAAGCATGGTATGTTCTTCCATTTATGTAGATCTCTTATGGTTTCTTTATGGTCTGTATCCTAGTCTTTCTTCTCTACTGCTTTTTCTTGCTTCTTTGTGTGGACTGTGATGCTCTGTTGTCTCTGAGGCATTGTGACGTTTTTGTGTTCATATTTAATATGGTGATTGTATGTTGGAGTGACTTGCCCCTGATTTTCATTTTCTTTATTTTGTTTGTATGTTATCTTCATAAGCAAGGTACTGTGCTATGTTCTTCTGTTAACTAGTTGACAGCACTTATACCCTCACCACCTGTCTCCTTTCCTGTCATCAGCTTCTCCTATGTCCCTGCTAACTTTGGCAAACAGAGCTTATTCTTAGGTCCCTGGAATTAGAATGCTATCACTTTAAAATCCAAAATGGTTGCCACTTGTAAAGATTCAAAGTAGCTGAGCCCTCAGTCACTTTAAATATCTAAAATGGCCACTGCTTGTAAACATTCAAAATGGCTGCGTGCTCCGGATAGCGGAAAGTCAACAGCTCAGGTTGTCTCCCTCCTTGCTCTTTCCCTTCCTAGTCATAGGCCGCCATGAGTGCCATCATCCCTGCAGCCCTTGGTGACCAGGGCTGATTTTTAGATCAATTCTCAGGTCCCAACATCACTTGGAAATATTCAGGCTGTTGGTCCTGTCAGAGTAGCTGAGAGTCTGCAGCTCCAACCGTCTTTGTACTCACTGTTTGTGTTCAGGTTTTTCCACTAGCTGATGCCTAATCCACTTCTGTATAGTTCCTTTTAAAGCTCAGGGCTCCAGGATTATCTTCTGCATCTCTGTCAATTGGTTTTTCTTTTCTTTTCTGCAATTGGCCTGTGCACTTGTCTGCCTTTTCCTCCATCTAACTGGAAGTCCCTCTTATGGTTTCTTGAAGTAGTCTTTTATAAAGTTTTCTTTGTACAGGTCTTTTGTGTCCCTGGTAAGATTTATTCCCAAGTATTTTATTTTTTTTTGGTAGCTATTGTGAATGGTATTGATTTCCTTTTCAGCAATCTCTTTGCTGGTGTAGAGCAATCCAACTGATTTTTGGATGTTGATCTTATATCCTACCACTATGCTAAATCTCTCAATTAGTTCCAATAGATTTTTGACTGAGTCTCTTGGGTTTTCTAGGTATCATATCATCACCAAATACGGATAGTTTGATTACCTCCTTACCAATTTGGATGTCTTTGATATCATTTTCTTGCATTATTGCCCTGGCTAGGACTTCCAATACATTGTTGAATACAAGTGGTGATAGAGGAAATCCTTGTCTGGTTCCTATTTGCAAGGGGGAATGGTTTCAGTCTCTCTCCATTGAGAATAATGTTGGCTGTTGGTTTTGCATAGATGCCCTTTATTATGTTGAGGAATGTCCCTTCTATTCCTATTTTGCTGAGAGTTTTGATCAGGAATGGGTGTTGGATTTTATCAAATGCCTTTTCTGCATTGATTGATATGATCATGTGTTTCTTTTCCTTTGCTTTATTTATGTGGTGGATGATGTTGATTGTTTTTCTAATGTTGAACCATCCTTGCATACCTGATATGAACCCCACTTGGTCATAATGAATGATTTTCTTGATGTGTTGTTGGAGACTATTGACTAGGATTTTGTTGAAGATTTTGCCATCTATATTCATGAAGGATATTGGTCTGTAGTTTTCCTTTAGAGTGATGTCTTTGCCTGGTTTTGGTATCAGGGTTATGCTTGCTTCATAAAATGAGTTGGGGAAAATTCCATCCTTTTCAATGTTTTGGAATAGTTTGAGTAGGATTGGTGTCAGTTCTTCTCTGAATGTTTGGCGGAATTCTCCGGTGAAACCGTCTGGACTGGGACTTTTTTTTGTTTGCAGTTTTTTGATGACCTGTTCATTTTCTTCTTTTATGATGGGCCTGTTCAAGTTTTCCACATCAGTCTATGTTGTTTAGGTAAGTGGTGTGTTTCTAGAAATGGGTTCGTTTCTTCCAGATTTTCAAATTTGTTGGAGTACAGTTCTTCATAGTATCCTGATATTATCCTTTTTATTTCAGTTGGTTTTGTTGTGATGTCACCTGTTTTATTTGTTATTCATTCATGTTATTTGTATTCTCTCCCTCTTTTCCTTTGTTAAATTTGCCAGTAGTTTGTCAATTTTATTAATCTTTTCAAAAAACCAACTTCTGGTTTTGTTGATTTTTTTCTATCTTCTGTTTCATTGATTTCTGCTTGAATCTTGATTTTTTCCTGTCTTCTGGTGACTGTCGGCTTTTCTTGCTGTTCTTTTTCTAATTGTTGGAGATGTTGATTTAAAGTTTTGATTTTGGCTCTTTCTTCTTTTTTGATGTGTGCACTTATAAATTGGCCTCTGATCACTGCTTTTGTGATGCCTCAAAGATTATGTTATCTTGTGTTTTCATTCTCATTTGAGTCAAGGAATTTTCAATTTCACTCTTTATTTCTTCTCTTACCCAGTCTTTCTTAAGGAGGGTGTTGTTCAATTTGCGTGTGTTTACTCTTTTTCTGTTCATCTTCCTATTGTTGATTTCTAATTTGATAGTTTAACACATCAGTTTTTGAAACAGATGTTTCAAACATCACACATGCATTAAAAGACAATTTCTCTGATTTTATTGTCTTTTCTAATTTATATTTACAGTAATTATAAATTTAATTAACATTTTATTGTATTATGTTCCATTGCAGACAGTAGTTACCCTCTATAACTTTACCACCATAATTTGAGCGAGATTGTAATTTGAATTTTTAAAATACAATTGTTTTTAAAAAGTTAGATTGTTTACATTTTGTGTTTTATTATCTTTAAAGCTTTTTGAATAGCTAAGGAAAACGTTTTATATTGTCATTTTTAATTTAATTTTTTATTGTGACAATTCTTTCTTTAAATACAAAAGGAGGAATTCTGTAGTCCTGTTGTTTAAAAGGGAGCTCTGATGGGATAGTCCTTAAGGCAGTTGACTGCTAACCAGAAAGATGGCGGTTCAAACCCACCAGGCACTCCTCGGAAGGAAGGTTGGGCAATCTACTTATCTACTTCCATAGTGCTACCACCTCGGATACCCAAGGAGGGGTCGCTATGAGTCGAGTCTAACTCGATGGCACATAACAACAACAACATTGTTTAAAAAATTAGTGCTACTAGTACTTACAGAAGAAAACGATTCAGTTCTACATTATTTTAGTAGTATTTTTTAAAATTCCTCATAGAAACATTTTATACTGAGACAAAAATTATCACGAATTTTCTTTAAATCACTTACAATACTGTGTATACCTAAAGATAGAATAATTCTTGTTATTCAGGGGGTTTGCTTGGTGAAATGAGCTTCTGGTGTTTATTGTACTTTGTCTATGTTTTTGAATACTTCAAATACTGTGGATTCTTGATAAATCATTGTGTGTAACCTGTTCTTAAGAGGTTTCTAATTTTGGGACCAGATTGGTGATAGCCTGGTGTGTTGTGTATGGTGTGCCAAATTTGGTTTAATTGATATTTTAATAAAATATTTCTGTTATTTGGCTTAAACTAAAATACATAATTTAATGTTACTTGGTACTTTGAGCCTAGGGTTTCAACCCAGACCTTAGCCTAGGGTAAAGAGATTTGTCAGCATGCTTTGGTATGAAGTAGTGAAGACTTAAATAAACCAGGAGTTTTGAAATTTTGTAATCAAGTTCATATGTGCTCTCTAGAGGAGTTTCACCACTTACATTGTAAATCAGAAATAAAACTTAATTTATGTCTTAGGTCATACATTGAACTGTATTCTTATTTAAAAAGTTAAGTTTTTGTCCCAAACTGATTAATTAGGTGAGCTGTTACTTAGCAACTCTATCACTGTGCAAAATTAGACTAATTTTTAGTCTTTTTCTGAAATTTGGTAGTTTTCAAAAAAATTATTTTAGTTTTTTGTTGATGTTGCTGCGAATACACACAAAAATACACACCAGTTTCAAAATTAGTTTCTACATGTACATTTCAGTGACATTGATTACATTCTTTCAGTTGTACAACCACTCTCAACCTCCTTTTCTGAGTTGTTCATCCCCTAATTTTCCTATCTAATCTTTTGAGATTATATTGTCAATTTGAACTCATATAGATAGATCTTAAAAGAACATAATACTTAATCCCCATAATGTCCTTTACTAATTAAGCTTATTTATTTGATTTTTAAGGAGATTTTAGGGGATATTTTTTATTTAAAGTTTAACTAAGGGCAGTAGTTTCAGGGGTTCATCCAATCTCAGTGGCTCCAGAAAGTGTGCATTCCATCAGATTTGAATTTCTGTTGTGCATTTTCCCTCTTTTGATTTGAATTATTTTATAAAATCTTTGATCAAGATGTCTCATGGCAAAGGAGGCAGTTGTTCAGAGGCAATTAGCCACATATTTCATATCTTCCTGCTATTCCTGACTCTCCTCCTTCCTCTGTTGCTCCAGGTGAATAGAGACCAGTTGTGCCTTAGATGGCAGCTTGCAAGCTTGTAAGACCCGACGCACTTCAAAATGAACTAGAACATAGAACAGAAGCACTAAACCTTTTATTAGGTCAATTAACTGAGATGTCCCAAGATACCGTGACCTTAAACCTCCAAGCAGAGGAACCATTCCTGTAAGGACTCTCAGGAACTACTCTCTCTCTCTCTCTCTCTTTTTTCTGTTTTTGTAAATAGATCTACCACACAACTTGTGCCAATTCATCTTTTTATAGGTGTACAATTTATTGACAATAATTACATTAATCAGCTGTGCAACCCTACCCTTAATGCAATTTTTCCATCACTGTAAATTTAAAATCAGTACTCCATAAGCAATAACCCTCTTTCCTGCCATCTGTGGTAACCACTAATAAACTTTAATCTCCATACATATATGCCTGTTGTCTTTTTTATATAAGTGAGATCATTTAATATTTGTCCTTTTGTTATTGACTTATTCTGGTCACCATAAGGTCTTCAAGCTCCAACCATATCGTAGTGTGCACTAGGATTTCATTTCTCTTACCGACAGAGTAATAATTTGTTGTTTGCATATACTACATTTTGTCTGTCCATTCATCTGTTGATAAGCATTTAGTTTGTTTCCATCTTTTGGCTATTATAAATAGTGCTGCATTGAACATTGGTGTACAAGTATCTATTGGAATATGCTTTCAAGTCTTTTGGGTATGTACGTAGGAGTGGAATTTCTGGGTTGTATGGTAGTTCTCAAAGGTGTCCTGTTGGTGCGTGGTTAAGTGCTCAGCTACTAAACTAAAGGTGGATGGTTCAAATTCACCAACTGCTCCGTGGGAGAAAGATGTGGCAGTCCACTTCTGTAAAGATTGACAGCCCTGGAAACCCTACAGTGCAGTTCTTTTCTGTTGTAAATCAAAAAAACCAAACTCACTGCTGTCGAGTCAATTCCTACTCATAGTGACCCCCATTGGGTTTCTGAGGTGGTAAATCTTTACCGAAGTGGATTGCCCCATCTTCCTTCTGCAACGTGGCTATTGGGTTTGAACTGCCAACCTTCTGGAGCTCCTCATATATATTACATCTCTATATATTATAAACTAAGGAGCCTTGGTGGTGTGATGGTTAAGTGCTTGGCTGCTAACTGAAAGATCCACACTACACCAATCATAGCTATTTTATTCTATTCTGCCAAAAAACCAAATGCACTGCCATTAAGTAGATTCTTACTCAAAACAACCCCCACTGGGTTTTCAAGGTAGTAAATCTTTACAGAAGTAGATTGTGCTGTCTTTGTTCTACAGAGCAGCTGGTGGGTTTAGACTGCCAACCTTGCAGTTAGTAGTCAAATGCTTTAGGCACTGAGCCACCAGAGCTCTACTTTACACTGTTCTAGAGGGTTGCTATAAGTTGTAATTGACTTTGATGGTAACAAGTTTGCTTTTGTTCTATGGCAGTTCTATTTTTAGTTTTTTGAAAAACCTCCAATGTTTTCCACAACAAAATGCAACCATTTTGTCTTCCCATCAGCAAGATAGTAGTTCCAATTTCCCCACATCCTTGCCAATATTTGCTGTTTCCTTTCTTTGTTTTTTCAATCTTAGCCGTCCTATTGGGAGTGAAATGATGTGTCATTGCAGTTTTGATATGCATTTCTCTGATGGCTAATGATGTTGAGCACCTTTTCATGTGTTTGGTGGCCATTTGAATATCCTTTTTGGTGAAATATTTGTTCATGTCCTTTGCCCATTTTATGATCGGGTTGTCTTTTTGTTGTTATGAAAATTTAATAGTTTAATGTTTGCCTTTTTTTCCCCTTAAACTGAAATTTATTATGTGCTTATTGTTTGCTAAATACTTTATGTACAGCAGTCTTACAGGGAGAGTAAAATTATTATTGTCATTTTAGCTTTAAGGACTGAGAGCAGGTAAGTGATATGGCTGAGGGTACACAACCAGCAAATGGCCCTTACAGGGTTCAAATCCATGTCTATCTGACTTCAGGGCTTACACTTCTGAAATGTTAGCTTTAGCTTCTAATAGAAAGATCCTAAGGATCATATGTATCTTAAGGAGCCTAGGAGATACTGTTTTAACGGTGGTTACAGAAATTAAAATCAAACTTCAGAGTAATTGCTCCTCTATTTTTAGTCATGGGGACAGGTGTGCACTTTGAAAATTGCTTCCTTAAAGATGTTAAATTTTTCCCAAGTGGTGGTTTTTATTTCTTTATAAAAAATACTGCGCTTTTGGTAAAAGTTTACACAGCAAATTAGATTTGCATTTAATAATTTCTATCCATATTGTTCAGTGACATTGATTATGTTTTCCACATTGTGTCACCATTCTCATGATTTCCGTTCTGGTTGTTCCATTTTCATTATTCTAGCTTCTCTATCCCCCTCCCCTCTGCCACCAGTGTTCTCATCTTTGCTTTAGGATAAATGTATATGGATATGTGTACAAGTACACCTATATGTGTGCATGTATATATATGTATATACCTTCCTGTACTCATATATGCATACATATCCACCTCACCTTTGTAACTACTCATGTATTTTTGGTTTTTATGGCTGTTGTTGGAAAATTATATGTTACAGCATTTACCAATAATGTCTCTCATTTTTGTGTACTTCTTCATGTCATCATTGATCTTGGTCAGGTTGTATACACTTCACCCACATTCATGTTACTTTTTCTATCACCAAAAGTAACAAGTGTCTACTGTCTAGAGAGGAGCATTGGTGGTGCAGTGTTTAAGGCATTCTGCTGCTTACTAAAAAAGGCCAAATTTTCAAACCCACCAGTGCTTCAGTTGCAAAAAGAGAAACAAGGGATGGGAAAAACATAAAGAGGAAAATAAGATAGGAACCAAAAAAAAAAAAAAAAAAAAACCCCAAAAGAAGAAGAAGGAACAAGGAAAAGGAAAATACAAAACACCAAGAACCAAGGAAGGGAAAGAAGAAAAAGTAAAAGGAAGGAAGGAAGGGAACAACAAAAAGAGAATAATTAAAAAAAAAAAAAAGTAAAAGAAAACTGCCAGGGGCAGGATACTTGGGCGATGTTCCTGCTGGCTGAGCAGGCAGCGTGATGCAGGGTAGCTGGTTCTAGAAGATGTGGCTAAGAGCGTGGCACCTGGTCTCGGAACTAGTTCCTGTCTACCCAGAGGGCAACTAGGGGCAGGGTACCTGATCCCAGATGAGTTCTTGTTGGCCCAGAAGATATTTGGAGGTCAAGGTACCTGGGCCAAGAAATGTTTCTGCCAGCCCAAAAAGAGGCTGAGAGCAAGGCACATAGTTTCAGAAGGAGTTCCTGCTGACCCAGAAAGCAGTCAGGGACAGGCTGTCTGGTGCCAAAAAAAGTTCTTTCTGTCTCTAAACACAGCTAAGTGCAGGACCCCTGCTCTCAGCAAAAGTTCCTGCCAGCCCAAAAGGTGACAGGGGGTAGGGTAGCTGATCCTGAAACTAGTTCCTGTCCATCCAGAAGGCAACTGGGGGCAGAGTGCCCAATCTCAGATGGGGCCCCCACTGGCCTAGAAGACATCTGGAGCAGAGTGCCTGGACTCAGAAAATGTGCCTACCAAGTGTCCAAAAGGGTAATCTGAAGCAAGGTGCTCAGTTCCAGAGGGAGCCTTTGCTGGCCCAATAAGCAGCTATGGCAGGATATCTGGTCCCAGAAAAAAGCTCCTGCTTTTTCAAAAGTCAGCTGGGCTCAGGGCCTCTACTCCCAGAAAAAACTGCTGTCTCAGAGTGACTGGTTCCAGAAAATGTTCTCACTGACCGAAAAGGTGGCTGGGAGCAGAGCACTCAGACCCAGAAACAGCTCCTACCCACCCAGTGGCAGTGGCAGGACGCCCTGTCCAGGATGGAATTCCTGCTGGGGTAGGGGATGGCCACATCTTTGTTTACTGGGAGGGCATGGGGAACAAGGGGATTATCATACTTTTCTGGTTGCCAGCCACGAGTGTGGTTGCCCACATAGTCCTTGACAAGCGGAGCTGATTATCAGGTTGCTGTCCTGATTGGAATGCTACTTACATTCAAAAAGGCCACATTGACAGTCCACAGCTCCATTTGTTGTCTTGTTTGCTGTTCAGTTTCTTGTGCTAGTCATTATTTAATCCATTTCTTTATCTTTCCCTTCAAAGCTGAGGGTTCCAAGATTATCTTTTGTATCTGTTTCACTTGTTTTTTTGTGTCTTTGTCGTAGAGGGTCTGTGTAGTTTGTCTGCCCTTTCCACTATCTTGCTGGAAGTCCCTCCATTTTACTTATTTTTGAGAAGTAGAGAAAAATGAAACTCTAGCAGTAAATGGTAGCGTTGGTCATGATAATGCTAGGAGAGAATATTTCCCTCTAAACCAGTGGAATTTATAACAGGTGCCGAAAACTATAAGGAAGCTTGTTATTATACAAGTATAGTTGTAATTTTGGTGGTTCCAGGGTAGGACAGGGATAGTATCTGTAGCTTTAAACATGTTCCAGTCATTTATTTCATTGCTCTGGTGATCTCAGATGGGAGCGCTGATGGTGTAGTGCCTAAGGCATTTGACTGCTAACCAAAAGGCTGGTAGTTCAAACCCATCAGCCATTTCTCAGAAGGAAGACTGGGCAATCTACTTCAAGAGAGAGAGTGCCTCGGAAACACGAGGGGTTGCTATGAGTTGGATTGACTCAACGGAAGTGAGGGTGGTTTTTTTTTTTTTTTTTTTTGGTGATCTCAGTGGTTGACCCAGAGGTCATTTTTTACATGAATGCTCTAGCCTTATCAAGAAACCAGCATCTCAGTAACGGGACTGAGTGATGACTCACTTAGGGTTTGAATAATTTTTAATGTTTTCATTTGGGATTATTTTATAGGTATGATTAACTTTGCTTCAGATTGAAAAGATCTTGTAAAGGCATTGTATCTCTTGTTGCAACATGATGAATTTTTTTTTTTTTGTCTGAGTTTTCAGATACTTAATAAATAAAGCACACATCTGTATAAATAACCTTTATACATTATATAACCAAAAAAAAAGGAATTCTTAGTACTCATGGAAGATTTGTTTTTATTTATTACAGTTCACAGATGTAGAAATGCTCATTTGAGAGTAGCTAGTGTTTACCATCGGAGTTCTGGTAGCATAGTGACTAAGGCACTTGACTGCTAACCAGAAGGCTGGCGGTTCAAACCCACCAACCACTTCTTGGAAGGAAGGTTGGGCAGTCTACTTCCGTATTGATACCACCTCGGAAACCCAAGGAGGGGTCGTTATGAGTTGGGACCAAATTGATGGCACATAACAACAACAACAGTGTTTACTGTGGTAAAGCCATTCTGTGAAACCAAGTGCTCGGATGTTCTTTAAAGCAGCTTACAAATCCACTCTGCTTCAGGCAAAGGAGCTTATCTTGGTTTTGGAGGTGGAGGAGGCATCCTGCACAGACTGGGACTTCTGACTTAAGTGATGGTGTTAAAAAGGCTCACAGGGAGGTAGTGTTAGTCTTTCACTTGATGGAGGGACTCTACCTATAATTTTTCTTTTTTTTTCTTTACCCCTACTCTACCTATAGTTGTGTTTTGTTTTTGTTTTTCTTTGAATGTGGTCTTTTTGTATGACATTTTGAATCCTTTCTTTACTCCCTGTGCTTCCTTCTTTGAATCTATGGATGTGGCATCTGATTCATTAACTCCTCTATTTTTAGTCCCAGGAGTATATAATGGCTCTTCAGAGTCAGCATCTAAATCTTCGAATGTGGACTAAGGGCTTTCTTAGGCCTTTCTTTGGATGGTCATCAGATTTAGCATCTGTAGAGTCTGTATCTTTTTTTTGAAATCTTTCCTTCCATCTTTCTTATTCTTCTTTGACTCCCATTCAGATTCAGAATCTGCATCAGTAGATACTGCATACTTACTCACATCCTTCCTTTTGTCATCTTTCTTTGAATCTCTCTTATCCTTCTTTTCATCTCGTTTGCTCTTCTTTGACTCCAATTCAGATTCAGATTCAATATAACTAGTATCTGTATCTTTCTTTGCATCCTTCTTCTTACTGTCTCTTTTCAAATCTTTCTTATTCTTTTTCCATCTTTCTTCCTCTTCTTAGACCCCATTTCAGATTCAGTGTTAGTAGACTCTGCATCTTTCTTTACATTCTTCTTCTTACTGTCTTTCTTTGAATCTTTCTTATTCTTCTTTGCTGCATTTTATATCTTTTGAGTCTACAGATTTAACATTAGTAGAATCTGTGTCTTTCTTTTCCTCTTTCTTCTTACTGTGTTTCTTTGCATTTTTCTTATCTTTCTTTATTTCTCCTTTGCATCCTTTGAACCTACAGATTCAACATCAGTAGACTCTGAGTCCTTTGTATTCTTTTTCTTACTGTCTTTCTTTGCATTTTTCTTTTCCTTTGCATATTTCTTTGCATCATTTGAATCTACAGATTCACCATCAGAGGTCGTCTTTGAATCCTTCTTTGTATCTTTCTTTGCACCCTTCTTGGAGTCATTCTGTGAGTAATTCTTTAGCCACATATCAGGATCCATTGATTCAGTACCAGACTCCTCTAAATACATCACTGCATGCACATTTGAACTAGTTTTTTTTTTTTTTT
>NW_006922198.1:1006483-1021422 GCF_000298275.1 Orycteropus afer afer
CAAGGCTCAGGGGTCCAAGATTATCTTCTGTGTCTGTGTTAATTGGTTTCCCTTTTCTTTGTTGAAGAGGGTCTGTGCAATCCTTCTGCCTATTCTGCCATCTTGCCCCGCCTCCTGGAAATTTTTTCTTAAAGAATAATTATCCATATGTGAACTTTCTTTTGACTTTCCTTTAATTTTCTTTTCTCTAGTCTAGGAACTGTGTGTAATTCCAAAGTCTTTTTTCCTACCTGGCTGTGGTGGTTTGGGGAATGTCAAAGCAAAGTGTTTCGATTCCATGATTTTTTTGTTTGATGTACTGATTGGAATGGAATCATATGTTCTGATGTTTACTTCTTGTCTGCATTTCACCCATGGTCCAGTGCTGCAAGAGTCTGTGTTTTGGGTCTTTAAAACCAAAAAACCAAACTCACTGCCATTGCGTTGCTTCCCACTCATAAAGATCCCTCCATACAATGGATTTTTGAAGCTGGAAAATGGTACTGAACTTTAAGCATTAAGGACTAACCAATATGTTGGAAAGATTAGTATCCAGAATCTTGTTTCTAATAAGATAGTAATTTAAAAGTCATTCAAAGAATGTCTGGTAGCCCCGTCCCAGACATTTGTTCAGCCCCCCCTTCCTATTGAAGTGATCAGATTTAGAGAGTATAACCAAATCATTTTGTTCACAGGACTTTTTAAAAAGTATGTATTTTGTTTATAAAAACAATATAGTTTCAATTAGAATAGTAGAATGGAGAGAAAAAATCAACCATAGTCTACCCATGTTTTTGTTGTTAGGTGCTGTTGAGTTGGCTCCGTCTCATAGTGATCTTATGTACAACAGAATGAAACACTTCCTGGTCCTGTGCCAGCCTCACAATCCTTGCTACACCTGAGCCAGCCCATGGTTGCAGCCACTGTGTCAATACATCTCATTGAGGGTCTTCCCCCTTATTTGCTGACCCTTCACTTTACCAAGCCTGATATCCTTCTCCAGGGAATGGTTGGTTCCTCCTGACAATTTGACGAAAGTGAATAAGATGGAGTCTGAACATGCTTGCTTCCAAGGAGCATTCTGGCTGCACTTCTTCCAGAACAGAAGATATATTTGTTCTTTGTCAGTCCATGGTAATTTCAATTTTCTTTGAGAATACCACAACTCAAAAACACCAACTCTTCTTCTGTCTTCCTTGTTCACTGTCCAGCTTTCAGAGGCATATGAGGTGGTTGAAAATACCATGGCTTGGATTAGTCTTCAAGGAGACACCTTTGCTCTTCACTTTAAAGAGGTCTTTTGCAGCATATTTTGCCCAGTGCAGTATGTCATCTGACTTCTTGACTGCTGCTTCTATTGGTGTTGATTGTGGAACCAAGTAATATGAAATCTTTGACAACTTCAATCTTTCCTCTGTTTATCACGATGCTACTTACTGGTCCAGTTGTGCGGATTTTTGTTTTCTTTTCTTTATGTTGAGATGTCTTTAATCTTCATCAATAAGTGCTTCAAGTCATCTTCACTTTCATCAAGCAAAGATGTGTCATTTGCATATCGCGGGTTGTTAATGAGTCTTCCTCCAATCCTGATGCCACATTCTTCTTCATATAGTCCAGCTTCTCTGATTATTTGTTCATCATACAGATTTAAATATGGTGAAAGGATACAGCCCTTATGCGCTCCCTTCCTGATTTTAAACCATTCAGTATCCCGTGTTCTTTTTGAACAACAGCCTCCTAGTTTCTGTACAGATTCCTGATGAGCACAATCATTCTTGAATTCCCATTCTTCTCCATGTTACCCAAAATTTGTTATTATTCAAACAATCAAATGCTTTTGCATAGTCAACAAAACACAAGTAAACATCTTTCTGGTATTCTTTGTTTTCGGCCAAGATCCATCTGACATCAACAATAATATTTCCCATTCCATGTTTTCTTCTGAATCCAGCATGCATTTCTGGAAGTTCTCTGTCAGTAGACTGCTGCAGGCCTTTTTGAATTCTCTTCAGCAAGGCTTTACTTGATGTGATATTAATGATATTGTTTGATAATTTCCACATTCTGTGGAATCACCTTTCTTTGGAATGAGTACAAATATGGATCTCTTCCAGTCAGTTGGCCAGGTAGCTGTCTTCCAAATCCCTTGGCATAGATGAGTGAGCACTTCCAGTGCTGCATTGGTTTGTTGAAACATCTCAGTGGGTATTCCATCAATTCCTGGAGCCTTGTTTTTCGTCACTTCCCTCAGTGCAGCTTCAACTTCTTCCTTCAGTACCATTCGTTCTTGATCATATGCTACCTCCTGAAATGGATGAACACTGACCATTTTTTTTTCGTGCAGTGACTCTGTGTATTCCTTCCATCTTCTTTTGATGTTTCCTGCATCATTCAGTATTTGGCCATAGAATCTTTCAATACTGCAATGGGAAGCTTGAATGTTTTCTTTAGTTCTTTCAGCTTGAGAAATGCTGAGCGTGTTTTGCCCTTTTGTTTTTCTAACTCCAAGTCTTTGCACATTTCATCATAATAATTGACTTTGTCTTCTGGAGCTGCTCTTTGAAATCTTCTGTTTACCTCTTTTATCTTGTCATTTCTTCCATTTGCTTTAGCCACTCTCCATTCAAGGACAAGTTTCAGAGTCTCTCCTGGCATCCATTTTGGCCTTTTCTTCCTTTCCTGTCTTTTTAATGACCTTTTGTTTTCTTCACGGATGATGTTCTTGATGTCATCCCACGATTCATCTGGTTTTTGGTCATTGGTGTTCAATGCATCACATCTATTCTTTAGATGGTCTCTAAATTCAGGAAGGATATAATCAAGGTCGTATTTGGCTCCCATGGACTTTTTTTTTTTTTTAAATTAGGATTTGGGTGAAGATTTACAGAGTAAATTCACTTTTCATACAGCAGTTCACATATACTTTGTCTCATGTCATTGACCAAAATTTACAATGCAGCAGCTCCCCTCCCACTTCCTCCCCATAGTTACCTCCTCCCAATGTCCATCCCTTCATACTCTTCTGCACCCTGAGCTATCTCCCTGTGCATAAGCAGCCCTTCCTTCTCCCATGATTGTTCTCTCCAGGGCGTGTGCCATGGATTCTTTTAATTGTCTTCAGCTTCAACTTGAACTTGCATATGAGCAGTTGATGGTCTGTTCCACTACCAGCTCCTGGCCTTGTTTTGGCTGAAGATACTGAGCTTCTTCATCTCCCCTTTCCACAGATGTAGTCGATCTGATGCCTGTGTATCTGGCGAAATCCACATGTATAGCCATCGTTTGTGTTATTGAAAAAAAGTATTTGCAGTGAATAAGTCCTTGGTCTTGCAAAATTCTATCATGCAATCTCCAGCATTATTTCCATCACCAAGGCCAAATTTTCCAACTACTGGTGATTCTTCTTTGTTTCCAACTTTTGCATTCCAGCGACCAGTGATAATTAGCACATCTTGATTGCATGTTCAGTTTCAGACTGCAAAAGGTGGTAAAAATCTTCAATTTCCTCATCTTTGGCTTAGTGGTTGCTTTTGGTGTAAATTTGAATAACAGTAGTAGTGACTGGTTTTCCTTGTAGGCATATGGATATTATCCTATCACTGACAGACTATACTTCAGGATAGATCTTGAAACATTCTTTGTGACGATTAATGCCAAGCCATTCCTCTTCAGTTTGTTGTTTCCCACATAGTAGATCATATAGTTAGTGGACATCTATTACTTTAACTGTCTAGGAACCATTCCTCCCCTTCCTTTATTAATATTTTTCTTTGGAGAGGTAAGTAGTATCCCTCTTCAGTCCATATAGCCCATCTTAGTCCATACTGCCCAAGTAGAATTGACCCTTACCTCACAGTAAATTGAGATTTAAAGCATCTAATTCATGCATTGTTGAAAAGACTGAAGTATTTATGTAGAGTCTTTACATAGTACTTGACAAAGTAAGAGCTCAACATATGTGAGTGACTAATGGAAACTAACAACAGTAGCTAACTAGGTCCATGAGTGGCTCGAACGGTTTCCACTTAACTAGTAACCTAAAAGTTTGCAGTTCAAACCTACCCAACAGTGCTGGGGAAGAAGGCGTGCTAATCTGCTTCTGTAAAGATTACCACCAAGAAAACCCTAGGGAGCAGTTCTACTCTGTGACACATGAGGTTACCATGAGTAAAAAATGACTCAACAGCAACAAGTTTTCTTTGTGGTTTTTCTAACTAAAGCTTAGGGTCCCTCCATTCTAGTGCTGTGTTTATGATGCAAAGAGCAGATTATAGGCAGGCAACTATTATGCCATTAATGACATCATCCTCTAAGACCTGGAATGGAACCTGACATCGCTAATGTCACCTGTTTGATTCTGGAACCTTTTTATATTTTCAGCCTGTAAACTGCTTGGTGTGAAGAGGTACATGGGAGGTACAGACAACAAAGAGGAACCCTTTTATACATACAGTACTGCATTGCCAGTGATGGCAAACATTGATCTACGAGTGGATAAATGTGTAGACAGGCAACCAAAAAGAAAAAAAGGATGAAAAGTAAATAAAAAAAGCTTTGGTGTGGTAATTCCAGATGTTTGTCACCCACTGAGGAAAGAAGGACTTTGTATTTGCCTTAAAAAATTTCTCTAAGGGTCACAAACATTCTGTCCCTGAAACCATTTGCTAATAATGTTGTGTCTAGTTTTACAATAGTGCAAGAGGCCTAGAAGAGATAGGGAGAATAATTTAATCCTATCTACAAACCACATGATGAGTCAATGGAACAGCCAGATCTGACTCCCATTCTCAAAAGACAGATCTAAACTAAGAAAATTATTCCTAGATCAAAGAATCCAAACAATTGCTATAAGTAACCCCAAATGTGTGTCCAGTTAGATTTCTTCTATTTAGATTCAGTACAAAGGCAAACAATATCAGTGTTGTTCAGTAAAAACTAATCATCTCTCTCAGGCCTGTTAAATACACAAAAGCAAAAGGGAAAGGGGAAGAAAAAAAAGAAACCTGTTGCCATCAAATCAATTCCAATTCATAGTAACACTTTAGGACAAAGTAGATCTGCCCCATAGCATTTCCAAGGCTAAAATCTTTACGGAAGCAGCCTGCCACATCTTTCTCCTGTGAAGCAGCTGGTGGACTTGAACCACTGACTTTTGGTTTACAGCACTGTACTTAATTGTTGTTGTTGTTGTTATGTGCCGTCGAGTCGGCCCCGACTCATAGCGACCCCTCCTTGGGTTTCCGAGGCAGTATCACTACAGAAGTAAGGATTGCCCAACCTTCCTTCCGAGGAGTGGCTGGTGGGTTTGAATTGCCAGCCTTCTGGTTAGCAGTCAAGTGCCTTAGGCACTATGCTACCAGAGCTCCTATGTTGTTGTTTTGTTGTTGTTATTTGCCATCGAGTGGCCCCGGACTCATAGCGACCCCTCCTTGGGTGTCCGAGGCAGTATCACTACTTAATTACAGCATCAAAATCACTTGCCTCACAGAATACAGTAGGAATTATTCTGAGAAATCGAAGGTGTTTGCTTAGTGACTTAAATTCCTTTCAAAAAGGACTGACAGACAAAAAAAACAGATTGGTCCCTAAGATGACATATCATCAGGTCAGTCTTGATATAAGCAATCTGAAATTTTAATGAGAAGCTTGGATTCACTTACCACAATTTAACTTGGAAGATAGATGCATAGTGAAAAGGTTCATGGGTATGAATTAGAATTGGGTTCAAATTCTAGCTTTTCCACTTATTTTCTGTTTAATGAACTACTCTAAGCCTATTTCCTGAAATGAGGGTAAAAAATAACCACCTTGTTCAGTTGTTGTGAGATTTGATGAATATAAATAAATCATCTGTTATATAGCAAATTATCAATAAATGGCTCTAAGTCTGAAAATGATCTTAGTACAAGAGGAAGTTTCAGTTGACAATCTTTTCTCCAATAAGCAATTGGCAAAAAGAAAGATCAGTGACTCTTTGATGTATGATTGACTACAATAGCAGGTTAAGGAGTTAACTGATGTTTTTCTTTTTGACTATATTGACTATACAATTTCATATTTACCATGAAAGGAACTTAAATAAGCTTTTGAGTATTAATGTTTTCCAAATATGAAAAATAAAGGCTTATGGGTGATACCAGTCAACAAATTTCAGGTTTAAAACCCTAGATGGTATAATTTATAATGTGCCTTTAAAAAAGCAAGTGAGTAATACTCCAGAAATGTTTTAATTAAATTTGGTTTTAGAAAAGTAACATGGTACAACAGAGATGTGGATTCTGGTAAGGATTCTGCCAGTCATTCAGTCTATTTCTAAGCCTCAGAAGTCCACAGCCAACATTCAAGGGAAATCCTTAAAAGCAAACATTCCACAGTTCTAATCAAACATCACATCTTTCTTCAAACCAAAAATCAATACATATCCTTCAAAATCTGCCTACTTCTTCAACTTTATTTCTTGCTGCTCACCACATCTCAGCCAACAGTGTATATACTCCATCCACATTGAACTACACACAGCAGCTTCCTGAATTCAACATGCCCTTTAGGCTCCATTCCACCTGAGCCCACCCTTACACAGTATTCTGACATAAGGACTCAGGTCAGGTGCTTTCCTTTCCCTCTTCCGCACATACTGAAGTCTGGTTTAGGCACTGTAAACACAATGACTGTACCTATTAGCTTTTCAGGATCCATTGCAGAGGGAAGGAGGGGGCTGCCTTCAAAATTATGAAACCCACAAATTTTAAATTAAAATGTTTTAATCAAATACTAGATAAAACATTATTTCACCTGTTGTTGTTGTTGTTATGTGCCGTCAAGTCAGACCCAACTCATAGCGAGCCCTCCTTGGGTTTCCAAGACAGTATTATTACGGGAGTAGATTGCCCCATCTTCCTTCCGAAGAGTGGTTGGTGGGTTTGAAACGCCAGCCTTCTGGTTAGCAGTCAAGTGCCTTAGGCACTAAGCTACCAGAGTTTCTTTATTTCACCTAGTCAACTTCAATTCCAATTTCATATATTTTTTAATGTGAAACGTAAGTACATTTTTATTTCATATGTTGTGAAATGGGGTTTCTAGAAAATATAAAAGTCAAGAGTCTAAAAAGGTCTTGAAACTGCTCTGGTCCGTGAGGTGCACCTCATCTGTGCTCCCACAGGTCCCTATGGCTCCCCACCCACACCACGATCAGAACCACTGACGGTAAATTTAGAGTACAGAGATAATTGTTTTCCAGGCTCCCCAACAAAAGCTGATAAAGTAAAGGATGGATATGTAACAGTCATTCATTGGTCCTTTCTGGACCAACCACCTCTAGTCATCTGTATCAGTTTCCCACCTTCCTCTGTCTTCTCTGATCAATATTAGGCCCTCAATGAAACTGTGTCCTTGTAGTCATATCTGTCCTCAGCCCCAATCATATTCCCAATCATAGACTTGAGGCACATCCCAAAAGAAGTCTCTCAGTAAACGTTTGAGAAACTGCTTTCACTATCCAAAAAACAACAGTGGCAAGCTACAATGTCACCATAATTAACTTCTTGTGAAAAGAGCAAGCTCTAAGAAAAAACAACCATTTTACTATTTTTGGCTCTTAAAGTCTAGAACATTGTTATCCAATAGAAATTTCTACAACGATGGAAATGTTCTCTATCTATGCTGTCTAGTATGGTAGCCATTAGCCACACGTAAATTAGTCAGTACTTATAATCTGGCTAGTGTGACTGGGGAACTTAATTTTAAAAAAAATTGTGTTTTCTATGGAAGTTTATACAACAAATTAGGATTCCATTAAAGAATTTCTGCACAAACTATTCAGTGATATTAATTACATTTTTCCCAATTTGTCAACAATCACTTTATTTGTATTCTGGCTGTTGTGTTTCAGGTGCTCTAGTTTTCTGGTCCCCTTATCTTCTTATTTTTGCTTTAGAGTAACTACTGACCTTTTGGTCTCATACAGATGGTTTTTTAACTGAACAGTACTCATGGGTAATATTCTTTATTGTGTGTGTCAATCTAGTTTTTTGCTAAAAGTGACATCAGGCGATAGTTCTGGTTCAAAGTTTAAAGAGTATTTCAGGGTGACAGAACCAAGGAGTTCTCTAGTCTCAAGTGGGCCAGTAAGTCTGGACTTTTTAAGAATTTTTCTGTTCCACATTCTTCTCCCTTTCTATCGGTGTCCATGTATTATGGCCCTCTACAGTACAGTTGGCTGTGGTAGCCAGGTACTATCTAATTCTGGTTTCAGGGCAGATGAGGCTGTGGCTCGTGTAGGCTATTACCCCTATAGACTAGTCTGTTCTCTGAAACTTTGGTTTCCTTCTTTCTTTTTTGCTTCTGATGAATAGAGACCGACAAGTGTATATTAGCTGTCTGTTCACAAGCTTTTAAGACCCCAGACACTACATACCTCTTTGGGATACAGAACATGAACTTTGTGAACTCTATATTATGCCAACTGGCTGAGTTGTCCCGTAAGACTAAGGTCCTAAACCTTCAAACCAAGAAAATGAATCTCACAGAGTGTGTGGTTATATCTCAGAAGTGTCTGTAACTGTGTTCTAAGGAACTAAAATTTTAACTTTAACTGATTAATTTAAGTAGCCATACAAGGCTAGTGGCTATTGTATTGGAAAACGAAGGACTAGTTTTTCTTCCTTCTAAATTTGTTATGTACACCTATTTTGAATTCTGTTGCCGATTTAAATAAAATTAAATATAGAAATACCTATGGAAGGTTGAGCATTCATACTTCTGTAGTGATACTGCCTCGGAAACCCAAGGAGGGGTCGCTATGAGTCGGGGCCGACTCGATGGCAAATAACAACAACAACAACATGCTGATGTTGGGAGCTCTGGTAGATAGTGGCTAAAGCACTTGACTGCTAACCAGAAGGCTGGCAGTTCAAACCCAGCAGCCACTCCTCGGAAGGAAGGTTGGGCAATCCTACTTCTGTAGTGATACTGCCTCGGAAACCCAAGGAGGGGTCGCTGTGAGTCGGGGTCGACTCGACGGCACATAACAACAACAACAACAACATGCTGATGTTATTTCCAACTCATGTATTTCCATTGGCCTGTAAATACAGTCACTTATTTCTCCAAGTGGGGAGCTCTGGTGGCACAGTGCCTAAGGTGTTGATTGCTAACCAGAAGGCTGGTGGTTCAAACTCAACAGCCATTCCTTGGAAGGAAGAATGGGCAATGTACTTCCATACAGATACCGCCTCGGAAACTGAAGAAGGGGTAACTATGAGTCAAAACCGACTCGGTGGCAGTGAGCATTCTTCCAAATGTTATTAAGTACCTGCCTGGAAGATACAGAAAACACTGGCCCTCTGCAAAGGAACAAGTTGTCTAGATGGGTACACACTGCCACTGAGCTGACTCTGACTCAAAGCAACCCCCATAGGGTTCCCAAGGTTATAAATCTTTATGGAAACAGACTGCCTCATCTTCCTCTCACAGAGCAGCTGGTGGGTTTGAACTGCTGACCTTCTGGTTAGCAGCCAGGTGTCCCACCTACTATGCTACCAGAGCTCCTTTAGATGGGTACAGAGAGACAAAAATTAATAGTAGAAAGTGAATGATGGACAGATAAATGGGGGCAGATGGACAGCATTCAAGTGGGAAGTTGTATAAAGTAGTAAATAAAAGCATAAATATCATCATCAGAACAGATTTGTGTTAGTTTAGGAAGTGACTTCACCTCTCTGAGTCAGTCTCCTCATCTATAGATTGTTTTGAGGATGTATTCAGGTGATGCATTTAAGTCGGTGCCTGACTTGGTAGCTGTGGTCAATATTACCCAAAGAGCAGAAGCAGGCCATAGTTATGGGGCCAGCGGCATGGGGGCAGGGACAGGCATTCACCAGGCAAACAGGGATATCTGAGAAAGAAATATTCAGAGGAAGCAAAGCAAACTGTGAAAGGCATGAACAGACAGAGAGGAAACAGAATGTTACCTGGTAATTTGATTTGGTATGAGCTGAGTCCCAGCAGGGTCATATCATCAAGGGCTTTTTACACGCCATGTATAAGGAGTTGTTTGGCTTTTACCCTATAGGCAATAGAGAATCACTAAAAAAAGGAAATATAAATACACAACTTAAATTTGTCAATACCAGGGCAATTCTAACTACTTCATTACAATGGCTATGAAATAATTTCAACCAGGAAATTAAAAGCACAAGGAGTTTTTTGGTTTTGGTTTTAAGTCATTTGGAGTTAGCAGGTAAACCATCCACAGCTCCTCAAATTCCTACCCTTTCTATTTTTCAAGATCCTTTCCAAACTCTATCTTCTAGGGACATTCTGATACTATGAATGGCTTAGGTAGAAAATTAAAAGGAAGGCGGCATTTTCTTTTGTAACAAACATTAGCTAGCTAGACCATGGCCTGCCACATTTTCCTGGAAGTTGGCTCCAGACCCAAGCAAATACAGGAAGGAACATTGTTCTTTGGACTGACTGAGCATTAAACTCAGATCTGCCTCCTGCCTTTCTATCCAGTAAGTGGGGTATCACTTGGGCTCTTAGTTTTTGTTTTTCATAGGCAACCTGACAAACCATACTTCAGGAATAACAGAAAATGCTTTTGAATGGAGGGGTATAGCATTTATAAGTCGTGAAGCACAAGCTGGCTGGCAGAACTTCAAGTCATATTTCCTTTCTCCACTTACCAGTGTCAAGGCCACATTGTAAAAACTGCAACAAAAAAAATGCCCTTTTCTTAATGTCATTTTCTTAGTGTGAAATCTTAAGGGGGAAAAAAAGGATTATCAATTATATAACCAGTTATTATACCCACATATTTGCTCAGCTTAAATGCAGTTTATAAGAAGTGTCTGTGTTTCTATAGAAACATTAATAATTTCCATCTGATCAATCTACATCACCTTTTATACAGTTTTTTCAGGCTTCTAGCTTTGTAATTACAGCCTTGAAACTAGACTGAAGGCAGAAAAGCTAACGCAAGATTATGACATTTCAATGTTAAAGCACTGAAAATAATAACAGTACACAGATTCAAGGCTGTGACTACAGAATCAGAAGGTGAAAACAGTTTAACAGGACAATCAGGTATGATAAACCAGAAGTTATCATTGTTTCTATAGAAATTATAGTACTAGGATTTCTCAGAAAACCATATTATAGATGAACCTCTGACATGTTTTATTTACAACTCCTGGGTCTCTTTTGGAGGAACAAAAGGTGTTGGTAATTCTTCATTCGGCTTGGAGGTTTGAAAGAAATTTCAAAATGCACACAATAAGAAAATGCATAAAATAATCAGTTGCCATTTATTGAATACTCACTATATGCCAGGCATTACCTTGGAGCTTATGTAAATTTAACTGAAACCTCACAACTCCTTATAAAGTAGCTACTATTATCTTCATTTTATAGGTTTAAAGAGATTGTTATATTCTATTACATGAAAACAGTCACAAAAGTCAAAACAAGAGAACTTTTATTTAGAGTAGTTGTAGCTAATAAAACCATGCCTTTGCATGGTTTATGCTCGCAACGATCATAAAGACGAGAACTTGCTGTTATTTCAAAGTCTCCGGCAACACAACAGCAGGGCCTTAGAGACCAAGAGAAAATACCATACCTTAGGTGAGCCCATTTACAAGCCTCCTCTTGAATAATACAAGACGCTCATGGCAGAAGTAGCTGAAGTAACTACCATTCAGATCAAACCAAAATATAAAACTTAAAATTTTTGCATTGTCATTTCAAAGACTACCAGGAGAAGAGCCTTATAGACTAAGGAATTTGTTTGAACATGGTCACAGAGATTTGAGGTTATTCCAGAAAGCACCTCCACACCATCCTCAACGGATGGTTTGATGGTAGTAGAAGCCAGCTCTGCCCAGGAAATCCGTTACTAAGAAGCAAATGTAACCAAAGAGATACCCCCACAAGCAACAGTGTACCTTTTTACTTACTCTTTGAAAAGCACCACATAAAAATAGAACAACATAAAAACATCAAGGGCCTTGAAGATATTTCTCCCTTTGGATAAGTTCTGGAAATCTATCCTAAGAAATGGGTCAGAAATAAATAAAAAGTGTGTTGGAAGTAGATTGCCCCATCTTCCTTCCGAGGAGTGGCTGGTGGATTTTAACCACCAGCCTTCTGGTTAGCATTAGGCACTATGCTACCAGACCTCCCAAATAAAATGGTACAGAACTGAAAATCACCTAAAATTCAACCTATTGAACAGAGAATCTTCCTAAGATTATGTTTATCAAGAGTTTATAAAAACATAGGCAAATGCCAATGAAAAAAAAGCATGATGTAAAACAACTCTCAGAATGTATTCAGCTGCATTTCAACATGGGAGGGAGAGAGAGCCCACACCCAGGCAGGAGGAAGTGGGAAGCCAGGGTGGATGGCTGGATACAGGTAGGGGGAAGGCCAGGAAGGGGCAAAGAACTGGCCAGGAAAAACCTTACGAATAGCAGTGAAACACTGTCTAATGTATTACTAGACAACTTTATGAATAGCCCTGAAACACTGCCCAATACAGTGCTAGAAGATGAGCCCTCAGGTTGGAAGGCACTCAGTATACCACTGAGAAAGCGCTGCCTCATTAGAGTAAAACCAATCTTAAAGATACGGATAAAGTAGAACTTTCAGAACCTCCGTTTGCTGACGTGGCACGACCCAAATTGAGAAGAAACAGCCGCAAACATCCATTAATAATCAGAACACGGAATGTACGAAGTATGAATTAGGAAAATTGGAAGTTGTTAAAAATGAAATGGGACGTATAAAGATCAACATCCTAGGCATTGTTGTTGTTATGTGCTGTTGAGTCGGATCTTACTCATAGCGACCCCTCCTTGGGTTTCTGAGGCAGTATCACTACAAAAATAGATTGCCCAACCTTCCTTCCAAGGAGTGGCTGGTGGGTTTGAACCACCAGCCTTCTGGTTAGCAGTCAGTCAAGTGCCTTAGCTCCTATGCTACCAGAGCTCCTAGGGATTAGTAAGCTGAAATGCACCAGTTTTGGCCATTTTGAATCAGACAACCGTATGATCTACTATTCTGGGAATGACAAGTTGAAGAGCAATGGTATGGCATTCATTGTCACAAAGAACGTTTCAAGATCTGTTCTGAAGTACCTTGCTGTCAGTGGTAGGATAATATCCATACACCTACGAAGAAGGCCAATTAATACTACTATTCAAATTTACACAGCAACCACCAAAGCCAAAGATGAGGGAATTGAAGATTTTTACCACCTTTTGCAGTCTGAAACTGAACATGCAATCAAGATGTGCTAATTATCACTGGTCGCTGGAATGCAAAAGTTGGAAACAAAGAAGAATCACTAGTAGTTGGAAAATTTGGCCTTGGTGATGGAAATAATGCTGGAGATTGCATGATAGAATTTTATAAGACCAAGGACTTATTCACTGCAAATACTTTTTTTCAATAACACAAACGATGGCTATACATGTGGATTTCGCCAGATAGAGTACACAGGCATCAGATCGACTACATCTGTGGAAAGGGGAGATGAAGAAGCTCAGTATCTTCAGCCAAAACAAGGCGAGGAGCTGATAGTGGAACAGACCATCAACTGCTCATATGCAAGTTCAAGTTGAAGCTGAAGACAATTAAAAGAAGTCCATGGGAGCCAAAATACGACCTTCATTATATCCCTCCTGAATTTAGAGACCATCTAAAGAATAGATATGATGACTATGCAAAATGTGGTAGTTAAGTTTGTGTGTCAACTTGGCTGGTCCTGGTTGAGTGGATGGGCAGCTAGGTGTAGTATTCCCCATGATGAGACTGGTAATCAACTCCATGGTGGAATTTACTGTGAGCAGCTGAGTAGCTGCCTTAGTGATGTGGTCTGCTTCCTGTATATAAGGAAAAGCCTTGGGAAATGGTCTCTCGCTTACGGCACGCTTGAACCCTGCATGTGGCTGTGTCTTTCAGCAGCCTGCCGTGCTCTGCCAACCTTGGAACTTTCAGTGGACTTGAATTAATGGCCTGCCATATGGTTTGGTAACAATGGAACTGTGCCTTTTCACGTGTCAGGCTCAGCAGCCAGCAGTTGTCTGATCAAGGTTGAGAGGCTTTTACCCAGCCCCTAGAGCCTGGCACTTTGAACTCGGACTCAAAGCCTCCAAACTGTAAAATAATAAATTCCTGTTTGTTAAAACCATCCCATTTGTGGTATATTCTTGTCAAAGTGGCACTAGGTAACCAGAACACAAAAGCATTTGGTTATGTGGATCATAACAAATTACGGATAACATTGAGAAGAATGGGGATTCCAGAACACTTAATTGTACTCATGAGGAACCTGTACAGAGATGAGGCTGTCGTTCGAACAGAAGAAGGGGATACTGTGTAGTTTAAAATTGGGAAGGGAGTAGGTCAGGGTTGTATCCTTTCACTATACTTCTGTGCACTGAACAAATAATCTGAGGAGTTGGACTATATAAAGAAGACTGTGGCATCAGTATTGGAGGAAGACTCATTAACAACCTGCGATACCCAGAGAACACAACTTTGCTTGATGAAAGTGAAGATGACTTGAAGCACTTATTGATGAAGATTAAAGACTACAGTCTACAGTATAGAGAACATCTCAACATAAATAAAACAAGAATCTTCACAACTGGACCAATAAGCAGCTTCATGATAAATAGAGCAAAGATTGAAGTTGTCAAAGATTTCATATTACTTGGTTCCACAGTCAACACCAGTGGAAACAGCAGTCAAGAAATCAAATGACATATTGCATTGCGTAAATCTGCTGCAAAAGACCTCTTTAAAGTGCTGAAGCACAAAGATGGTCTCCTTGAAGACTAGGGTGTGCCTAACCCAAGCCATCGTATTTTCTTTTCTTTTTTATTTTAAGAGTTTTTTTTTTTTAGGATTTGGGTGAAGATTTACAGAGTAAATTCACTTTTCATACAGCAGTT
>NW_006922198.1:1033986-1042600 GCF_000298275.1 Orycteropus afer afer
TAGTCTGCCATCTTGCCCCGCCTATTATTTTAAGAGTTTTTTTACATGCAAAGTTACACGTACATTTAGTTTCACTTCCCATTTACCATGCCCAACCCTAACCCAGTCTTCTCCCTGCCCAGTAACCTTCCCTCCATGCCCCTCATAGTTATACACTCTTGTTTGTCCTGCATTTTCTACCTGTGAATATTGCCCTTCTGGTGCCCTGTGGTCTATTGCTCCAAGGGATGTATTTCCATAGAATATGTGGGTGTGTCACTCATGGTTGAGTGGTCTGCATGTACATCTTGTTAACTGTTGGGCTGAGAGCCAGCCCTTGGGAGTAAGCTTTATTCCAGGTGCAGAATGTATCCTAGGATCATAGTATTGGGGGTCTCACCAGACTCTATTTGACCAGTAATTCTGGTCATTATTGAATTTTTGGATTTTGTTCCACATTTTTCCTCCCACTCTAACCAGGATCTCCAAATTTGATCCTTTCCTGAGTGGTTGGCATTGGTAGCCAGGCACCATCTACTTCTTCTTGTCTCAAGGGCCTTCGTGTCCTAGGGCTGATTGCTTCCAAATGCCTTTTTTTTTTTTTTTGCACTCTTCTTTGCTTCTGACGATAGGAGATCATTAGGTGCATCTTAGATGGCTGCTTGAAAGCTTTCAAGACACCAGTCGCTACTCACCAGTGTAGGATGAGGAACAAGACTTTTATGTGTTTTGTTGTGCCAATTGAGTCTGGTGTACCCCAGCAAGCCGTGGTGTTTTCATTCACCTCGTATGCCTCTGAAAGCTGAATAGTGAAAAGGAAGACCAAAGAAGAGTTGATACTTTTGAATTGTAGTGTTGGTGAAGAATAGTGAAAGTACTGTGGATTGCCAGAAGAATGAACAAATCTGTCGTGGACGAAGTGCAGCCAGAATGTTCCTTGGAAGTGATTATGGCCAGATTTCCTCTCACCTACTTTGGTCATGTTGTCATAAGGGACCATTCCCTGGAGAAGGATATCATGCTTGGTAAAATGGAGGGTCAACGAAGAAGGGGAAGGCCCTCAACGAGATGGATTGACACAGTAGCTACAATGGTGGGCTCAGGTATACCAAGCATTGTGAGGCTGGCTCAGGACCGGGCGGTGTTTTGTTCTGTTGTACACAGGGTCGGTATGAGTTGGAGCCCACCCGAGGGCTATTAACAACGATTATTTTTCTTATCTTAGTATTTTGTTTGGGAGCTCTGGTAGCATAGTGCCTAAGGCACTTGACTGCTAACCAGAAGGCTGGTGGTGACACACAAAACACACAACAACAGTATTTTCTTTATTATTATTTTTTTTGATTACCCTCCTGTTGTTTGTATTTGGTTTAGTTTCTTTGAATTCACAGTGTTGGCTCTTTCAGGATGTATATTAGGTTTTGTCCTTTCTTGAGACCTGTAGTATGGTCCTTTCATTTTAATGTCTAGAATCTGAGGCCCAGAATAGGGACCTTGCCTAAGGCTATATAACTCAAAGTGACTTTAGCTGGAACCTAGGGGAGGTCTAACTTTCCCATTTGACCACCTTGCATTATCATGCTTTTGTCCTGTTTCAGTTGCCAATTTATATTAAACCAAAAAACCAAACTCACTGCCATCAAGTTGATTACTACTCATAGCGACCTTCTTTGTATTTCTAAGGCTATAAATCTTCACAGAAACAGACTGAAGCTGGTGGGTTCAAGCCACTGACCTTTTGGTTAGCAGCCAAAAGTCTTAACCACTATACCACCAGAGCTCCTTAATTTATGTTTCGTGAATACTTATTCTCAGTTCTACTTCAGATTAGGATGTTTAGTATTTAACGTATGTATAGTAAGTTATTTCCTTGTTGCCTGGCATCTCTCCAAGACTTTTCTGATTCCTGTTGCCTTTATGGAAAGAGGCTTTCCAGTAGCTCTGAGATGAGCCATCTTAGGCATTTCAGTCGCTTTCAGCAGCTACTAAACTTCCGTGTTCCAGATCCAGTGTCCTCATTCAAACCTTCCACACTTTCCAGGCTAGACTTAGATTTTCTGATTTTATGGCTTTCTCCTTCTAGACAGTGATCTAGAGGTAGGAATGTGTTTTCTATTTAATTCACCCTGCATTTGAACGCCTTCCATAATGTGCTAGGAACTGTTCCAGGCATAGAAGCAGCTTCCCAGATGAATAAGGCATGGTCCTTACCCTTGAAGAGCTCACTTTCTAGTAGAGGAGGAAGCAGATACTTGAAGCATTTCTTTATCCTTTGATGAATACAGGAGGGGCCTCTCCTGTTTTTCTACGGTTCACACTGGTGATGATAATTTGAGCTGATTCTTGAAGAATGAATAGTTCCTCACCAAGAAGAGGAGGAAGAGGAGGAAGCACAGGAAGGCAAGAAAGGATGTGGCATGCTTGGTGAATGGTGTTGCTAAAATAGCCGAGGAATATATTAAATAGTGTGCCTGTGACTCGAATCCCTCTAATCTACTAATTCGGCTTTTGGGTCCTCAGTTTTATGAAAGACAATGTTCCCATACCCTTGTGGTCTTAGTTTTGCTGTAGTATGTATATATTTTTAATAGACTTTTATTTTTTAAAGCAGTTTTAGGTTTACAGAGGGAGCTCTGGTAGCGTAGTGCCAGGCACTTGACTGCTAACCAGAAGGCTGACAGTTCAAACCCACCAGCCACTCCTCGAAAGGAAGATGGGGCAATCTACTTCCGTAGTGATACTACCTTGGAAACCCAAGGAGGGGTCGCTATGAGTTGGGTCCGACTTGACAGCATGTAACAACAACAACAAGCATGTAACAACAACAACAACAACAACAGGTTTACAGAAAAATTGTATTTCCTCTGCCATGCACACAATTTCTCTTTCATTCCTGTGCTACATTTGTTATAATTGATAAACCAATATTGATACATTATTATTAACTGAAGCAAACAATAACAAAAACCCAAACCAGTTGTTGCTGACTAGATTCGGACTTAAGACAACCACATGTGTTACAGAATAGAACTGCTCAATAGGGTTTTCTTGGCTGTAATTTTTACAGAAGCAGATTGCTACACCTTTTTTCATGGCACCACTGAGTGAGTTTGAACTGCCAACTCGGAAGGAAGGTTGGGCAATCCTACTTCTGTAGTGATACTGCCTCGGAAACCCAAGGAGGGGTCGCTATGAATCGGGACCGACTCGACGGCAAATAACAACAACAACAACAGTTGAACCTAACCATTTCTACCAATTAGGAGTCAATCTTTGTGTTGTACAGACCTGTGGGTTTTTACAAATGCTTATTGTCTTGTACCTACCATTACAGAGTCATACAGAATAATTCACTGCCCTAAAAATGTCTTGTGCTCCATCAGTTCATCCTTTTCCTCCTTCTGAACCTGTGGGAACAACTTAAATATATTTTTTAAAATTTTATTTTGTTGTTGAGAATATAAACAGCAAAATATTCACTCACTCAGCAGTTTCTACATGTATCATTTAATGACATTGATTACATTCTTCTAGTACAACTGTTCTCCACTTCCTTTTCTGAGTTGTTTCTCCCTTATTAACATAAATTCACAGTGTTCTAAAGTTCCTGTCAAATCTTTCGAGGTGAAATTGTTACTTTGATCCCATATAGATCTCTTATGCTTTATGTTTTATTTTTTTTTATTGTCCATCATGGTTGACCCTGCTGGTATTTGAAATACCAGTGGTATACCCTCTAGTCTCACAGCAACACACAAGCCACCACAGTACGACAAACTGATAGACAAGTGGGGGCCCGTATAGGTAGTTCATAAAAGAGCATAATGCTCAAGGCAGACTTTTTTTTTTTTTTTTTTTAATTGTGATTTGGGTGAAAATTTACAGAGCAAATACAGTTTCCATACAGCAGTCCACATACACTTTGCCTCATGACATTGACCACAATTTACTACAATGCAACATCTCCCCTCCCACTTCCTCCGGATAGTTACCTCTTCCCTGTATCCATTCCTCCATGCACTCCTGCCCCCTGAGCTGTCTCCCTGTGCATAAGCAGCCCTTCTTTCTCCCATGCTTGTTCTCTCCAAGCAGTGTATCTACCGCAGGTAAATGTTCAATTCATATGCCTGTCTATTGTTTGGCTGGAAGCCACAGGCGTGGGTTCAATTCCAGACCTGAAGGGCAGTTAGGGACCATAGTCTCAGTGGTTCCACCAGGCTCTCTTGGACCAGCAAACCTAGTCCCCCCCTTTTTTTTTCTCAAATGATTTTGATCAAGGCAGACATTTTTTTACTAGTTAAGGTAACCTGTGGTGTTAAGAAGACTTAAAAACAAAAACAAAGAAACAACAAAATCACTGCCATCAAGTCAATTCCAACTCATAGAAACCCATTGGATTTCTGAGGCTGTAAATCTTTACGGAAGTAGATTGCTCCATCTTCCTCCCATGGAGGGATGGTGGGTTTGAACCACTGGCCTTCTGGTTAGCAGCCATATGCCTTACTGATTTCACCACCAGAGCTCCTTAAGAAGTCTTCAGGGAATATTTTTTGTTTAATATTTATAAATGATTTCAGGGTGGTAGTTTCAGGTCTTCATCCAGTCTTCATGGCTCCAAGAAGTCTGAAGTCCATGAGAATTTGAAATTCTTTTGTGCATTTACCTACCCTATTTTGCTCAGGAGGCTTCTATAGAATCTTTGATCAAAATGTTCAGTAATGGTAGCTGGGCACCATCCAGCTTCTGGTCTCCTGGCAAAGGAGGCAGTCATTCATGGAGATAATTAGCCACACATTCCATATCTTCCTCCTATTCCTGATTCTCCTCCTTCCTCTGTTGCTCCAGGTACTAGGAAATGAACTAGGAGGTAGAACAGAAGCACTAAACCACTTTATTAGGCCAATTAACTGGGATGTACCATGAAACTTCCAAACAAGGGAACCAGATCCCATGAGGTTTTTGATTGTACATAAACAGTCTCATAGCTCTTTTTTTTTCTTTTGAGTCATTGTTGCAAATACAGCTATCACACAGCTTTTGCCAATTAGACTTTTTGGTAGCATAGTGGCTAAAAGCACTTGACTGCTAACGAGAAGGCTGGCGGTTCAAACCCACCAGCCACTCCTCGGAAGGAAGGTTGGGCAATCCTACTTCCGTAGTGATACTGCCTCGGAAACCCAAGGAGGGGTCGCTATGAGTCGGGGCCGACTCGACGGCACATAACAACAACAACAACAACAACCTTATTGACAGCAATTACAGTATCAGCTGTGCAACCTACCTTTAATCAGTGAGCTAATCCCATTTATTCCCATTTTCCTCCTCTCGCACCTCTGGTAGCTGCGAATTAACTTTTGTTCTCTATACATTTATCTTTTCTTTTTATGTAAGTAAAGTTACATAGTGTTTGTCCTTTTGTGATTGGCTTATTTCATGAAGCATAATGTCTTCCAGCTCCATCCATATTGTAGCATGTATCAAGACTTTATCCTGCTGGCTTAGTGAATTGTGTTCCACGTTTTCTTTATCCATTTATCTGTTGATGGGCATTTAAGTTGTTTTCACCTTTTGGCTATTGTCAGTAATGCCTCAGTGAACATTGATGACATATATACGTAAAACAAAAACAAAACCATCGCCATCGAGTCGATTCCGACTCATAGTAACCCCCACTGGGTTTCCGAGGCAGTAAATCTTTATGGAAGTAGATTGTCCTGTCTCCCTTTCATGAAATGGCTGGTGGATTTGAACCACCAACCTTCTAGTTAGGTACTGCACCACCAGGGCTCCTTACATATGTATGTGTATATATGTGTGTACATAAATAAATAAATACTTGTTTATTTTTAATTAATTTTTTTAAATTGTTAATTTGAGTAGAAGTTTACTGAATAAATTGGTTTTCCATTCAACAATCCAGAAAACGTTTTGTTTTGTGATACTGATTGTAATCCCCACAATGTAACAGTACTCTTCTCACTTCCTCCCTGTGACTACCATTTCCCTTTGTCCTTTCCTATTCCTTCCTGCCTTCTGAGCTTTATGTCTGGACAAATCCTGCCCTTTTGATCTCGTATGGTTGATTATTCTAAGGACCGTGTACCTCCCTGGTGTTATTGTTCCCTTATGGGTCTATTGTTTGGGTGAAAGTTGAGCCAAGGGAGTGAATTCAGTTTCAGACATGAAGGGTGTCTAAGGACCATAGGCTGGGGTGTATTCCCAGTCTCTATCAGACCAGTAAGCCTGGTCTTTTTTATTTTGAGTTTTGTTTCAACGTTTTCTTCCCCACTCTTATCTGGGACCTCTATTGTAATCCCTTTCAGAGCAGTCAGCAGTGGTAGCTGGGTGCCATCTAGTTCGTCCAACCTCAGGGTTGTGTAGAGGCTGGGGTTTACATGGGATATTAGTCCTTTGGGCTAATTGATTCCTTATGTCTTTGATTTTTTTCATTCCTCTTTGCTCTGAACTCCAGTATATTTTAATTTACCATCGAGATACTCTGGTTGATGTTTATTGGATGCTAGGCTTGTGAGAGGTACTAAGGATATAGTTGTGACCAAGATAGTCATTTCCTTGCCCTCATATAGCTGTCTCATATTAGAGACATACATTGAACAAGTGATTCCTCATTGTTGAGTGTTACAAAGGAGAAACACATGAAGTTATAGATAATTTTAGCAGGGAACTTTGACCTTCTGTGTGAGTCAGGAGTAATGGAGGCAAGGGAAAACTTTTTTGAGGAGGTACCTAAACTGAGAATAAGTGGAAAGCAAACAGGAGAAAGGAAGCAGGTGTTCAGTAGCCGAGGTGCTACAGTGGTTATGCATTCAGTTGGTAACTGAAAGGTGAGTGGTTCGAATTCTCTAGTGACTCTGGGGGAGAAAAATGTGTCAGTCTGCTGCTATAAAGATTTCAGCCTTGGAAACCTTATGGGGCAGTTCTGGTCTGTCCTATAGGGTCACTATGAGTGAGAATCAACTTGATAGCAATGGATATGAATTAGAATTGACTCAACAGTATACAACAGTAATTGCA
The DNA here is from genome assembly GCF_000298275.1 of Orycteropus afer afer. Classification (NCBI taxonomy): domain Eukaryota; kingdom Metazoa; phylum Chordata; class Mammalia; order Tubulidentata; family Orycteropodidae; genus Orycteropus; species Orycteropus afer. The sequence continues at coordinate 1,041,001 of NW_006922198.1, forward strand.
ATGCATGAATTATGTTTTTTTTTCCCTGTGAAATTTTATTTTAATTAATATTGGTATGCTTACTTATAATTACTTGTGCTGCTGCTTATTGGGCTCCTACTGTGTGCCAAGGACTATGCTAAACATTCTATAGGCATCTGATTTAATTCTGATTTCAAGTCTGTAGTAAATACCATTATTATCTCTTTTTATATTTAGATGATAAAATAGAGGCTCAGAGAGGCATACATCATAGTTAAATGTTGAGCTAGGATTGAAACCCAATTTTGGTTTCCAAGAATGCATTTTTTTCTTTTAAGATGATATTTCCTTTTTGATATTTGAAGTAATTCACAAAGCATAATCTTTTCTATTGTGTTTTCTTTTTAGGATTTTGTCAGGATGAATTGGCAGAGCTTGACCCAGGCACTAGTAAGTTCTGAATATTCCCTGATGTTCATGGGTAAGAAAAGGATATGTAAACTTTTAAATGCATAACTTGTTATTGATAAGCCTTATTCTTTTTGACTTTCTGATTTGATTTTACTTCAGTTTATAATTATGAGAAGAGTTTTTTATCTTTTTGTTATTTATGTTTTCTTTTCTTCTCCCAATATTAACACAGTGGCCAGAATTTATCCATTTAATGGAAAGTCAGTTTGCTGAAAGTTGCTCTTCAATATCCATTTTTCTCTGCCTTATTTTTATCCCCCTACAAAGTCAGGTCTGCCTCGACAGCACATAACAACAACAACAACAAAACCAATAACAACAAAAAATTTGTGTTTTCATTCATGCACACATACAAACAAATACTCTCAGGAAATTTCGTAAAATATTGACTAGTTTTAGACATAATTTCTTTGCAGAGGAGGAAGGATTATGCTTGGTTTTGAAGTTTACTGTTGATTATACAATGGTTTAATTTGTAAAGCACTTTCATTTACATTCTTATGGTCATGGTATGAGGGTCACCATTTCAAGGTCTAATTAAATTATCTTTTCAGAAGTATGTAAGTCTTAACCATAGATAATCATTTGTATTTCCAGTGCTACAAAAATGTGGCGTGTACCTTTCTTGGACATGGTTATAATTGTTAGAAATAGAACATATATACATGGGAATACTCAGGATATGTAGATTTTATTTTGCTATTATTTCAAAAAGTAAAATAACTCAATTAGGAATCCATGAAATAGTCTAGAGCTATTTTTCTGATTCTAGTACATTTCAGGATCATGGAGCTGACTATTTGCCACCAGTCTGATGTTGTGTTAAACCTCAACTTCCCACCATCCTGGCTAATTCAGCTCTCTGAGGATATGGACCTTCTCACATATCTTAATTTTCCCTCGTACTTTACATAGTATAAACATCCGTTTTCGTTCAACTAATACTTATTAATCGAGAGACAAAACAAGTCTCAAAATGCTTATCAAACACTAGGAAAGTAGATTTGTCTTTTTAGAAGTGGTAAAGTTAAAAACCAGTTTTTTTTTTTTCTTTCCTTCTTTCTTTCTTTTTTTATTTATTGTGATTTGGGTGAAGATTTACAGAGCAAATTCACTTTCCATACAGCAGTTCACATATACTTTGTCTCATGTCATTGACCACAGTTTA